>NC_056728.1:899119236-899381379 GCF_019279795.1 Protopterus annectens
AGCACTACCACTTACATCTTTACTCTAAGTCCAGAGCAGGCTTTGCCACTGCTGTTCTGCAGGGCCTCATAGCCTCTCCTAATCCTATTTAGCCCAGCCACCCATCCTCAGCTTTGGGATTCAACCCAAGAGTAATGACTGCAACAGTGAAACACGATGAACATAGTACAGTTGTGTACCTACCATAAATGTAGATGTTCGAGTGTATTCACTGTTGCAGTCCAGGTTACCCACCCACCATCCCCCTTTTTCTTTTCTGGGAATTATCTGTACTTCTCTATCCTATACAACCTATGTGGTGTATTTGCTTGTAGATGAAGGAAATGTTTATTTTTGTGCATGCATACTTATTGGCATAATTTTCAGCCTACCAAATTTGGGGGCACCTAACATCTGGGGCAAGAAAAACTGAAAAAAATGGCATCGGCTGCATCTTTTATACCTCTGGCGCACTGACATCAGGGAAGAGGTGACAGCAACCGGCACCAGACCTAGACTTTGGAATTCTGGCTGACTGAGGGTAGCCTGCCAGCAGGATAACCCAAGAGTAATGACTGCAACAGTGAATACACTCGAACATCTAAATTTATGGTAGGTACACAACTGTACTTTTTCCAAGACGCACGAGGTGAATCCTTCCCCAGGGGCAGACGGGAGGCAGCAATGGCAGACATCGTCCTAGAGGCAGAGGGGGTCCGCAAAACCAGGGTGATCATGATTCCTGTTGCAGATGTCCCTACCAGCGCTCCCGAAAGGAGGCCCATCTGCTGTACTATGGAGGCAGTCAGGGGACATTTATCTTTGTACGCAGAAGCCTGGCAAAATATTACAAAAGACACGTGGGTACAAAGCATAATATCCAGAGGCTATTCCATTCCCTTTTGCCATCCTCTCCCACACATTAGAACAATCCCAGATGTTCCACCCAGTCTAAGGGAGCAAGCAACTATAGAAATTCAAAAGTTGCTGGACAAAAGAGTCATCCAAAAAGTCCCCGCAGACCAAATAGGATTCGGAACTTACTCAAGATTCTTTTTAGTGCCTAAAAGAACAGGGGGCTGGTGTCCCATATTGGATCTCGGCAAACTGAACAAATCTGTCAAAAAGTCCAAGTTCTTAATGGTAACATTACAGTCAGTAATTCCCTTTTTGGGGAAAGACGATTGGATGTGCTCTGTAAACCTCCAAGATTCTTACTACCACATAAAAATAGACAGAGCCTCAAGGAATCATTTACTCTTTTGGCTGGGAGCCAGTCATTATCAGTTCTGAGCTGTGCCCTTTTGTCTCACTACAGCCCCCAGAGTGTTCACCAAATGCATGGCAGTAGTAACGGCTCACTTGAGACGTCTTGGATTCCATGTGTTTATGTATTTGGACGACTAGCTCCTAACTGCCACCACCAAGTATCTACTTCAACAAGTCAGGGATGTGACATTGGAAATTTGTTCTCAGCTAGGCATAACAGTCGATTTACAAAAATCTGCCTTGTTGCCCTGTCAGCATATTACCTTCATAGGCGCAGACCTAGACACCATTTCTATGATGGCATGTCTTCCACCCGATAGAATTTCTGCCCCTCAAACAGCAAATACTCCACCTTCTTCCCAAAGACAACGTAAAGGCAAAGGTAGTTCTGAAACTTCTAGGAACCATGGCTTCAACCATAACTCTAGTTCCTCTCACCTGGATGCATCCGAGAATCCTTCAGTGGCTCCTGTTTTCTCAGTGGTCGCTACAAGAACTTCCTATGTCCCATCTGATCAGAATAATGGAGTCATGCAAGAGGGATCTACGGTGGTGGACTCAGTCCAATCATCTGACCATCAGGAGACCCTTTTTCCACAACAACCTGTTGTTAGTGACCACAGACGCTTCCCAGATAGGGTGGAGGGCATTATCTGGGAAGGACAGTCCAAGGCATATGGCAAGACCATGATGCCCATTTGCACATCAGTGTTTTAGCGTTAAGAACAGTGCTTCTGGCATTGCAGGCACTCCATGACACTCTTCCACTAGGGACAATTGCAATCCAGTCAGACAATATGTTGGTGGTATGGTACATAAACAAGGAGGAACCAGATCATACCCACTTTGTCGAGAGGCCCTGAGAGTTTGGCAATGGGCAATATCTTCCCAAAGCTTTGCAGTAGCAATGCCCATACCGGGGAAATCCAACATGATAGCCTTCAAGCCTAGCAGGGCAATATTAATGCCTCACGAGTGGTCTCTAAGCCAAAGCATAGTGGAAGAGATTTTACGGAAATCGGGCCAGCCTTGCTGTGATCTTTTTGCCACTCCCATGAATGCCAAATGCAGCAGCTACTGAGAGACGCTCTTGTTCACAATTGGCCCTCGGGGACTTCTTTGTCTTTCCCCCCCGTTTCCCCTCATACCCAAAGTCATCCCAAAAGCAAAATCCTTGGGAAGCAGGCTGATTCCCACTGCTCCATATTGGCCTCCTCAGATTTGGTTCCCCTTCCTGTGGCCTCATCTGCAGGAGAAGACATGGGTTCTGGACCCAGTTCCAGACCTTCCGACCCATATGTCAGGAGCAGTTCATCCTTCTCTCCACACCCTCAATTTTTAGAGCATGGCTGCTCTATTTCCAAACTTAGTCAGGCTTCAAGACTTCACACCAGCAGTCAGACACATTTTGATATCCTCTCCTAAAGATTCTACCAGAAAATGATATAATAGTAAATAGAAGAGGTTCTCCTACTGGACACAAACCAGAAACATTGACCCCTTCTCTTCTCCAATTCACTCGATTTTAGAATTTCTTACTGAGCTATTTCAACACAGTTCAGCTGCAGTTACAACTGGCGACAATCTCAAATTTCCACATTGGTGAATTTTCTCTTAACCTAATGTCACACAGATTGTGTAAAGCATTCTTAAAATATACTTCTTTATTGAGATGTCCTTTTAAAGAACTTCTTCCTCCTTGGGATTTAAATTTTGTATTGTCTCATCTGAAATTGCAGCTGTTCGAGCCCTACTCATCTTGTGACCTCAGATTTCTTTCTTGGAAGACTATACTTCTAGTAGCGGTAACATCTGCAAGAAGAGTCTCAGAGTTGCAAGCACTATCAATCAAACCATATTTGATTTTTCATAAGGATAGGGTATCGCTAAGAATTAATCAGTCATTTGTACCCAAGGTTTGTTCTCAATCCAATCTAAACCAGTCTATTGAGCTTCCAGTCCTTTTTCCCAATCATGGCAACAAAGCAGAGTATAAACTCCATCAAGTGGATGTGCATAGACAAGTCAGATTCTGTCTCCATAGAACTAAAGATTTCAGAAAATCAGACCAGTTGTTCTCTTTCTCTAAAGCAAAAAAGGGTATGCCAGTTTCAAAAGTCACACTTTCAAATTGGCTTTCAAATTGTATCACTTTTATATACACCACCAATAATAGAAATTTGCCATTCAAAATTAGAGGTCACTCAACCAGAGAATTGGCAACATCCACTGCTTTCCAGGCCAGGATGTCAGTGGGCAGTATTTGTGCTGCTGCTATGTGGGCAAATCCTCATACATTTATTACTCATTACAAAGTTGATTTGGCCTCCAGGTACAGGGCTTCATTTGGTTCCACTGTGCTGAAAGGTGTATTCCCATGAGCCACCCAGGTAGGGATGCTGTCCCATCAGTACGAATGAAGGTGAGATAGGACAACATAACATAAAGAAGTTATGTACTCACCATAATGTTCCATGTTTGTTGTCCCTCTTGCCCTTCATTCTTGCGACCCTCCCTCCTCCTCCCAGCCAAGGACTCCTAGAGGACCTGGTGGACAATTGATTCCTCTGGTAAATGAGTTCCTTTGACTCTCCTTGTTTTTCCTTGACCTGATGTCATAAAGTTATTTTAGTCTTTGTAATAGCAAACTAGATCTGGAGATTGTACCACTGCATGATGGGATATCTACTCTGCCATGAGCCAAGTTAGAGACTTCGAGCTAGTGTATTCAGCCGAGTCGGGGCTGAGGATCGGCTCCAAACCCATCCAGTAAGAAGTGTGAGATAGACAACAAACATGGAACTTTATGGTGAGTACATAACTTCTTTTTAGTTGCACCTAAAGTATCTCCAGGGAATCATGCTGTTTAACCAATCTGAAAGTGTATTTCTCTTTACTGAATATTGATACACCACCTCCTTTAGTTTTCACGCCTTCAGTTTGTGGTCTGAACGTGTGGAAGGGGGTGTAACCCTTTATGGCTGGGGTGCTCTCCACAGCCTTGAACCAGGTTTCTGTGACTGCACAAATGTCTGCATCTTCCATGGTGATGACTGCTTCTAAGAGTCATAGCGTTTAGCAGCATAACCTTGAGGATGTTTTTAGATGGAGTATTTACGTCAGGAATTTTGTCCTTGAGGCACTGCCTAAAAAAGCACTGTGGGAGTGGTAAAAGCCTTAGCCAGTAGCCAAAATCCCAGTGGTGACAGATGAATACCATCTCTGCCAAAGCATCGAGGTCTGTCGTTCATGTCATTCCAGGCTGATAGATACTGGATCCCCTTAGAGTGACACTAGAAACTAAGCCAGTTATTGAAGTCAGCCATTTTCTGTTTGTACTGAGGCATCATGATAAGTGAAGGTGAAATGCTGCTTAAGGCTAGGGACATACCAGCCTGAGATACACAGTACGAGAGCTCAGCCATATCTGTCTTCATATAGTCCAGAAAGGTACGTCTCAAGTCGTTCACACCAGTATGGTCTATGATGGAGTCATAACAGTACCTGTTGTTGAGAGACTTAAGTGCATGTGTGATGTAGCGGATCCTGGCACCTGACAGTTGACTGTGACTTTTTCCTTATCCAGCTTGGTAAGAGGGACATCTGTGTGTCACATAATAGAATCATCTATGACTAATATGTTTAGTTTTGTGTTTTGCCTAAAGGGCTTGACAGGCGAGACACTGTTGCATGACTATTATGTGTGTGGTGTTCTGCAGAGGAAGTATTATGTGTACTGTACATTTCTGATGAAGTCATATACCTGACAAAAGCGCTTAATTTATTGGACTGCTGGAATTTTGGTTTTGTACTTGAGAGTTTTAATACCAGAGAGTGTGTTTAGTACTGTTGGATTGTTGGAAGTACGTGCTGTCATTTTTGTGAGTTTCGCAACTAGTGTGTGGCACTAGTACGTGTATACTGTGTTTGGGACATTTTATAAAGCCTTTTTTGTATACATCATGGTCTCGTCTTTTGTGCAGCACCTTACACCTGTATTTTACTTAGTCTGTTCTTGGTTGGACTATTGGCTCTTGTACTGTACTTGTGTTTGGGAGGTCTCTGGTGTTTAGGAATGTTTCTGGTGAGGACTTCTGCATATGTAGGTATGTGTGATGTGGGTTTGGGTGGAGTCGGAGGTGAGGTGTGCATGCTGGTAACCCCTTCATTGTCATATGTACTGACTGGGGTATGACAGCCAAGGATTCAAGGTTCTTAATATAGTTGCGCCTCTCACATGTTTTGTTTGTGTGGACTAGGAGTAGAGGGTTGTCAGTGAACATGAGGCAGTTGCTACACTGCCTCAGGATGCCCATGTTAACCAAGCTGGCTGGAGAAACAGTGGGAAATTGTCTGTCCATAGTGTTAGGTAAATTTATTTGGTCAGGAAAAGAGGTTGCACTTAGGAATGACTAGTGGGTGAGAGGTGTGTTGGTACCTCTGAGTCAGGGCTTAGTCCTTCAGCTGACAGTAGAGCAGGGCCATGAAAAACCCTGTTGGGACTACAAGCAAAGTGTTAAGGGAAGATTTAACAAGCAAAACATTTGCTTCTGTAACCATCAATGCTAACCACTGCTAAGCAGCAGTGCACAGTGGTGCGCTACACACAAGTGCAAATGCGAGGCTTAAATAAAGCAAGAAATGACCCTTTTAACTCAAACTAGTCAATAAGGATGCTCTCTCTGAGCCCTAGTCCAATCACCCTCGATTAGATGAGACTCAGACAGCACTCCCCTCCCACAAGGGTACAGAAGGGCCTTCAACAAAGATGGCTTGAATTTAATGCTCCGAAGTTACAAAACAGACCCAGAAACAAAAACCTGTAACTAGGCTATGCTACAGTATATAGTAAAATGTGGCAAAAACAGTTCAGACCATTAAAACAGACAGCAAAATGCAAATACAAATTAAAAGTACAATTCAGGAGCAAAAACAGGCACTTATAGTTAGTTGAAAGCAACAGATGCCTCAGATCTTTCAGTATCTCGGTGAAGAGCTGGTTTTAGTGCTCAAATGATACCAAACACTCTAGATTCAGTAAGTCTGAATCTGGGCTGTGTTATAAAATACAGAAGTACTTGAAATTCAAAGTGCATAAAATCACAGTCACAAGAGCAAAAAACAGTTTAAATAAAGCAGCAATTCCCAGCTTAGAAGGGTGTAAGCCACACTCTCCTGCCACAAGAGTTTAGACCAGAAACCTTCCTAATGTAAAACAACTGGTTTTGGACACCAAGTGCTTAAGTCTGAACTAAAACACTTAAGAATAACAGACACAGTAGGCCTTCAGCCAACAATTTCCAGCTTAGAAGGGTGTAGGCTATCCTGTCCTGTCACAAGAGTTTAGACTACAAATCTTCCTACTGTAAAGTAACTGGTTTGGAATTCAAGTGCTTAAACCAGAATAAGGACACTTAGAGTAACAGACACAATAAGCCTTCACCAGCAATTCCTAGCTTAGAAGGGTGTAGGCCACACTATCCTGCTACAAGAGTCTAGACCACAATCCTCCTAATGTAAAATAATTGGTTTGGATTGCTTAAACCAGAACAAAGATACTTTAGAACCACAGACACAATAAGCTTTCAATCAACAATCCCCCTCCCCAGCTCAGTAGGGCAGAGTCTACCCTCTCCTCCCACAAGAGACCCCAACCCCATTATTTTTTCTGTTCTATTTCACTTACTCTCTTAGCTTGACTTTTCCTCTTTCTTTTTCGTAGTACCTTTACTCCCTCTCTTCTGTACCCTGCCCCCTTGTTTGGGAACAGTCACTCCATTTAAGTAACTGGCCACAAGGTGGCACCTTACCACTAGCCTTTCTGCATCTCATATACTATTTTTATCTTCCCCATTATACCTCCCATGTTTTGCTTTTTCAACTGGGGCTTTTCACTGACTTATTTCTTTTCCACCTTTCCCTCCCCTGACCTTGGTACCCTCCACTCCAACCATACTCTTACTCTCTAACAAAGTGTACTTTCCTCTTATTAGCCTCTTAACCCTTTTTTACATTCTCTCACTCTCTGACTTACCTGCTGTTTTCTCCCACTCTATAGATTGTCTTCCTCAGTAGTCCACTCTCTTGTCTCTTCCCGCTCCGTTTGCCCTTTGGGCTCACTCCACTCCCCTACCCTGCCCCCAATTCCCACCCGCCCTCAGTACTCCTAAACTTATATCTCCATAAACACACCCCCACTATCATAATCCAATCATATACTCCTCATCCCGCCACACCCAGCCTACAGCTCTTATAACACTCCCTCTTTCACTTTATCTCTACTCCTCTCAGAAAATGTACTCTACCCACTGCCACACATCCTTAACTTCCTATAATTCCTAACTCAACTCTTAATTCCTACCTCTCTAATGCCTACTACACTCTCCTCTACTATGTCTTACCAATGCCAATTATTAGTAGTACTCTCTCTCCTACCTGTCCTAACTACTACTTACCTCTTAACCTCCTATGAACAACCCTCCTCTCTACCCTTACCCTCCCTTCCAAACAAACTCCATCACCTTCACCAGCTGTATCTACAAGCTTCATTAATGTCATTTACAAACCCAGCTACTTTCTAGCTAAATATCACCGATTAATACACATTAAATATACCATCCTAAGTAATAAAAAATTATTTGACTACCATTGTAAACCTCTCCAATTTAACAACTTTATATTACTCCACTCCTTAATAGATGGAGACATTCATCCTAACCCTGGTCCAAATCCTTCCCTACCCACCACAAACTGCGACCAACATAAAACAATCCCCTTACCCTCAACCAAACCCTCCAATTCACTTTCTATAGCCCATCTAAACATACGCAATATTTGCAGCAAAATTCCCCAGGTTCATGCCTTCTAGATGTACATCAGTTTGACATCCTCTGTTTCTCAGGAACATGGCTTAAACCCACAATAAAAGACAACAAACTTATCCCCCCAGGTTATGGCATCCTTCGTCGTGACCACACAAGCAAAAAAGGTTGAGGGGTAGCAATTCTCTACAAAGCAGGACTACAAATTAGCAGTGTAAATCGTAACCAACACTCAGATCATAATGCAGAAATAATTATCTCTAAACTACAGCTTAACTCACACAAATCAGTAAACATCATCTGCTTCTATCTTCCCCCAGGAAAAAAACACAGTATACTAGAATACCTTCTAAACTGTCTTTCTTCGAACCTCCCTCAAGAAACTATAGTCCTAGGTGATTTTAACATAGACTGGAATTTATGCAGCTGTACTAACCCCACCTCCCTGATCAACCTGTATGGCTTCTCACAAGCTATAAACTCTCCCACCAGAATAAATAAACTTAATAATAAAGCAAGCACCTTGGATTGGATACTTACAAATAGCCCACGACAAACATGTACAACAGGAACCCTTCCAGACGACCTAAGTGACCATTCACTAATATGTATTACCAGACATAAAATAAGCCACACTATCCCTATTTCATTCAGAACAGTCCATACCAAAAACATTTTGACCCCGAACTGTTCCAAACTGAACTTAAACAATGTAACTGGTCACCTCTTAAATCTCTCCCTATAAATGAGGCAGTGGAATACTTGAATACCACTTTCTTAGCAATCCTGGACCATCATGCCCCAACATGCAGTATTAGAAACAAAACTAAACCAGCCCAATGGCTCTCTAATCAAACTAGGAAACTAATCCTTTGCAGAAATAAATCTTGGGCTAAATGGCGTACCACAAAGAATACTATTGATCACCAAACCTTTAGACAAAGAAATATGACAAAAAAAGCCATCCTATTAGATAAAAGGAACTTCTATCTCCAGCTACAACAATCATCCCTCAAAGAACCACAAAATGTTTGGACTAGTATTAACAAACTTCTATACCCAGGCAAAACTAAAACACCTAATCCTCTAGGCTCCAACCCTGACTGCCCAACACAAACAGCAAACGCCTTCAACTCTTTCTTTACTACTTCTATACTGAATCTTGCAAACCATCTATCCCCTGACACCTCTAATCTGCCTATTCCTACTTCAATTCCTCCTCCATTATTCCACCTAGAACCAATACTCACATCCTATATCTGTTCCCTAATCCAAAAACTAAAACCTACTTACCCCCCTCAGCTGATAAACTCCCAGCAGAATTCCTGCAAAAAGGAGCTAAGGCTATTGCTTATCCCATCTCCATATTGATCAATAGAACCATAAAAGAAAGCACTATCCCATCTATCTGGAAAATATCTTACATAATTCCTCTTCACAAAGGTGGAAACTCCAATGATTTCTCCAACTTTCGCCCCATAGCTCTACTCTCTCCACTTGCTAAAATAATGGAGAAATGTATCCACAAACAATTACTTAACCACCTTCTCCATCACAATCTACTAGCTAACTGTCAACATGGTTTCCACCCATTCCATAGTACCACCACAGCCTTGCTATCCTTCACTAACTGTATCAACAAAAATTGCAACAATAATATGCTTTCTTCTGCTTTCTTTGTTGACCTATCGAAAGCCTTCGACATGGTTAACCACCAACTCATCCTACACCTATTGAAGTCCCTCTCATTTGACAGCCTAGCTATGAACTACTTTACATCCTACCTTGAAAACAGACAACAGGCAGTTCTCTGGCAAAATCATCTTTCGAATCTCCTCCCCATCTCTCTAGGTGTCCCTCAGGGTTCCATATTAGGCCCTCTACTGTTTTCCATTTTTATAAATGACCTTCATCTATCCACTCCACTCTCCACCTGCAGATGACTCTACTATAATTTGTTCAGCCACATCCCAAACCGATGGAAACACTAGAAGACCCAAACGAAATCGAAAGAAGCAAAAAACCTTTCGGGTCCAAAAACCTGAGAACTTTGTTAGAAATTTAAGCTCTTTCACTTGCAAACTTGCACAGTTCCTTTTACCTAGCTGGCAAAATCAGTTGAGTCAAAAGAAAGTTAATCCAACCAAGATGGTTAAAAGCAGACAAAAAGACTTTATTCCATAAAGAAACACAAATCACCACAAGCGCTTTCGCCCGGTCTTACCGGGCTTTTTCAAGTGTAACAGGTGTAACTGAGAACAGCTTTTTATAGCGTGAAAGCGTGAAGTTAATTGATTAATTGCACGTAACTCTTGCTGCACAACTCATTTGAAAAAATATCAATTTCAAATGTAATATTCATTAATAATCATTAAATCCACTTTAAAATTGTTGTGTTTGTGTACAAATTCAACACAAAGATAAAAACGTATTTCTTTAAAACGAGTTAAAAATCAGGTGACCTTGCAAAAACTGGTCATGGTGTGTACCCTAATACCCTGCTAATAAACATGTTTTTAAAAACTAATGCGTTTATGTTTGTGTGAATGCATTAAATCATTGCTTATAATTGTAATGTAAAGGTCAAAAAGAAATCAGAAAAGGGATGTACAGGGGTGGCGTCGAAAAAGTGAATATATGCAAATCAACTATATTATGTTTCTTCTTGCTTTCAGTATAGGACGAAGGCTAATGTTGTCATTAAGCCCTGGGTTCTTCGTGGCATTCAGTTTTAACTGCCAAATAAGTTCTCTGATGCCAAGCAAGGTTTCCCAATTACCACCCCTTTGATCCTGCCGTATTTTTTTCAATGATAAAGAATTTAATAGACATTTGTGGACATCTAAGTGAATGTTTATAAAAGGCGTTAGTTGCCTTCTGCTTTTTAATGTCGTATAAGTGCTCATAGATCCAGCGCCTCAGAGGCCTTTCAGTTTTGCCAACATAGAAAGCTGGACAAAGCTGGCAAAGCCCATTGTAGACTACCCCTGAAGTGTTACAGGAGTAGAGGCCTTGGGATTTTAAATTGATGTTCCGAGATGGAATACGCACATGATCAGCTTGTAAAATGTGTGAGCACTGTTTGCATTTACCACAACTATAAGTACTTAGTTTTTCAACCAGTCTTCCACTAATGCCTGTTAGTTCACTATGTGAATCCTGCTCAAAGATGCCTTTAAGATTAGTATCCCTTTTTCTAACAAAACCAATGTTAACAGGTAGTATGTCTGCTATTTCATCTTGCATAGTAACTAAAGGCCATAACCTTTTTATAGTGCTTTCAATAAAAGTTGCATCTTGCGTGTAGGTATATACAACATTTTTGTGGGTTTTAAAATCAGTGACAGTTGTCTTAGGAGATAGTACTATTTGGGTGCCCAGTAATGGAAAATAACATTCGTCCCTTTTCATTATAACTTCAGTTAGAACTGTTTGAAATAAAGACAGTGGGTACCCCCTTTCTCCAAATAATTTTCTAAGAAAGTCAACTTCTTCAAAAAAGAGTTGAGTCGTACTACACATTCTTGATGCTCTGATGAGCTGTCCCTTAATAATTCCTCTTTTTATGTAAGGGGGATGACCACTTTCGAAATGCAAAAAGGTGTTCGAGTAAGTATTCTTTCTATAAATTTTAGTTAAAAAAACTTTTCCACCAGGATTTTTCATCAGTTTAACATCCAAGTAGTGCAATGTGTTGTCACTTAATTCATAAGTGCAGGTGAGAAAATTAGTGGACTTGTTTAAGTAATCTATAAAGGCCATAAATTGTTCCTTAGAACCATCCCAGAGTATGCAAATGTCATCCAAATATCTCCTGTAATATTTAATATGCTGTTTCCAAGTGGTAGAATGAATATAAACCATTTCCCATTTATGTAACACAATGTTGGCGTAAGCGGTGGCACAGGGCGTGCCCATTACCACACCACTTTTTTGTCTGAAGAATTCTCCTTGACAATAAATGAAGTTGTTGTTCAGTATGGTTAAGTTGTTACCTAAGTCTGCTTCAGTGGCCAACATTTGGCTAAACCATTCCATCCCTTGAATGTGAGGTATACTGGGAAAAAGTTCCTCGATGTCTATAGTTGCCATTAACAAGTTAGAATTCTCTACATCTACTGGGAGCGTAGTTAGAAACTCCCATGAATCCTTACAGACATATGGGAGATTAGTAGTGTATTCTTTCAAATTCAAGTCCACAAATTTGCTTAATGGCTCAGTTATGCCACCCGCACCTGCAACAATAGGACGAAATTTCAAGGGATTTAGTCCTTTATGGACTTTGGGAATGCCAAACAACGTCTGGGTTCTAGGTTTGGATACCAAACGGTAGTTGTATAACTTTTCGTCTATTGCCCCCTGCATCAAATAATCGTATAAATAATATTTGATCTAAACAAATCTAAACATCCCAAACCGAACTTCATTCTCTTACACAAAAAGCTTTCAGCACTGTAGAACAATGTTTCTCTAACTGTTGTCTTCTCCTTAACCCGAAAAAAAAAAAAAACTTTTGCTCTTTACACCTACCCATATGTCTACCCCTCTGCAGTTCACTCTTACATCCAATAATGGCACCCTTATTTCTCCTGACCCCACCACCAAACTCCTAGGAATTACAATTGATAATCACCTAAACTATGACACCCACATAAATACTACAATAAAATCAATTAACAGAAAACTAGAATCCCTTAATAGAATCAAATCTTTCCTTACACCAGAAGCCAGGACCGCAGTAGCTAGAATCCACTTAATCTCTACCCTATTCTATGCTTCCCCCATCTATACTAACCTTTCTAAAAATAATCTCAACAAACTAGCTATATCATATAACAATATTGCTAGATTTGCTACAAATTCACCTTTCAGGACTCATCACTGTCTGAATCTAAAACAACTGGGCTGGCTTGAACTCCTTAACCAGCTACGATTTAACCAACTTACAATAGCCCATAAAGCCCTATACCAAACAAGCAACACTCCAATTCTTTCTGCCCTCATCATACCATATAATAGCCTGAAGAATCTACGCTCCTCAAACAAAATGTGGATTCATACTACCTTATCAAAAAACCTAGCAGGTGACTCCTTGTTCTCTAACTCTGTTGGTAAAGTATGGAATCAACTACCACATGATCTTAATTCTCAGACCTCTCTCCCACAATTTAAAACTAATCTAAAATTTTTTCTCACCAACCACTGGTTATGCTCTTGTACCAACCCCGACTAACTGTTATCCTTTACTGACTGTTACACTCTATAACCACTATATTCCTACCTATAAACCTCTATATTCTACACTCTGTAAACTAACCTATTTTTTTTACTTAAATACTAATGCTTATGAGTCTTGAGTACTATTTTCCATATTTGACTCTCTAATTCAATTTTACAATTTTTTTATGTAAACTTTAACTGAATGTTGTAATATTTTATGTTGATGCCTTTTGTAGACTTATATTACTTTTAAAATTTTTGTACGTTTTTTTCTGGAGCTTTTTTCCCCGGGCCTCTACTGAAAATGGACATGTATCCAGTTGGACTAGCCCGGTCAACAAATGTAAAATAAATAAATAAATATAAATAAGAGTGTAGACCACAAACCTTCTTAATATAAAATAACTGGCCTGAAGCCCAAGTCTTTAAAGCAAAACTAAGAGGTTTAGAATGACCATTACAATTTAATCAGGCTACTAACAAGCAGTAATAAATGCAGCAGAGTAAATGCAATTGAACATTATTTTGCTTTTGCTGCTTGCACTTAAAGTAGGAAGAGACACAAATACAGTAACAGCAGCTGAATAAAGTATATTTTTTGTTAAGTAGTAAGGGAGGAAACAACCCGCAGTGGTGGTGCGGTAGCGTTGTCGCCTCACAGTTAGACGTTGCCCGTTCGATTCTCAGCTAGAGAGTCTTCTGCGTGGAGACGTGCGTGAATGGGCGTACCTTCGTTGAAGGTTGTGAGTCAGGCCTGGCAAGCCGGTATGTAAAAATCAACTGCCAATCATTAGCGGACTGGAGTTCTGCTGTGGCGACCCCTAACCGGGAAAAGCCGAAAGACACAAGTAAGGGAGGAAATAGAAGATAATTCTCAATGTTAAGAAACTAAGGGGTTGGGCCTTCCCAAATGATCTCACTGTACTCAGTAGAATGAGCTGATGTGATAGGACTGAGAGGGAGTGTCCAATATCAAATGTATAATAGAGGCTGGCAACTCAAAAGCCACCAAGTTGTAAGAATACGGGAACAGTTTGGCAGGTGGATGGGAAAAATGAAATGGAGAGAGAGATCAGAACAGAAGTAAGGATTACTGCAGTGTCAAGAATCCTTGGAAATAAATGTTAATCTTCAACCATAAACACACCTTAAGGCTAGTCGAAAGGTACAACAGGTTTGCACTTCATCACAACCAACTTATAAGCAAAGCTCTATACCATATCTTGGCAAGCTGTGGCTCCCCCTTTGTGATGTTTGAAACTTGTACCACATACTTAAACATACTTGAGACTCTCCTAATTCAACCCAGTACCATTTTCATGGGCAACTCTAACTACCTCAGTGTAAATTGAGACTTGTACATAACCTCAAACATGCTGGCTCGGAGATTTCTGGACTTTATCAACACAAACACCCTGGACCAGCTGATTTGTACACCCACTAGGGTGCTAACATCCTTGACCTGGTCCTCAAATTCATGGGGTAATGTTGCACTCATACCCTCAAGTGTAATGTCCTCACTAGTAAGGTCAGACGATAAAGCTGCCTCCTTTGAAATAAAAAAAAAAAAATTGAACTGTGGACCCTAGCTAACTGGGGAACTTTTAAGAATTACTCTAAGGATAACTTACTACTAAATGGCACCCTGGCAAAATTCCAAATCTCTCAATCCTCGAGAATGCTGCTGCCTAGCAGAACTGTTCACAGAAACGCTGCACAATCATGTAAATGCTGTACCTACCCTAAATAAGCATAGGGCAACCTTAAAAAAAACAAGTCACTTTCGAGGAATCCCAACATCATTAGGTTGTATAACAAAAGAAAGAAACTCATGGCTAAACATAGGAAAGGCTGTGTCCAACAACATAACTTCTTGTAAAGAAGCAACTTAGGGGACTAATCGAGTCTACCAAAGCCAAATTTGAGGTAAAAGTAGCCTCCCAGGCACAAGGCTGTCTTCAGCAGTGTTTGCAAACTCAGAGGCAACATACAACAATATTCAAAACTAGTTGTGAATGGAGCCACTTATACTAAGCTAGGGGGACATAGCAAATCTACTGGCCAACAAATTTAGCACCAATTTCTCATATGCAAAGACTTGGAAAGAATCATTCTGTAAATGATAAACGGTGATATACAGACATTAGATCCTACCCAGTTTGGTTTAGTCAAGATTAAGTCTTACCTACCAAACCTGGTGAACTTCTTTGAGTAGGTCACTAAAGCCGTGGATGAGGGCAGAACAGTGCAGACTGCCTACGTCTACCTGGCCAAAGCATTTGACACAATATCTTAGTCTGGCTTTGTAGATAAACTTACTAAACTAGGTGTAAACCCGTATGTCAACCAATGGATAGCAAGGTGACTGATGAATAGGATCCAAGAATTGATTTGGGGATTACCTCCACAAAGAGGCTAGCCACTAGCAGAGTCCCTCAGGTCTCAGTTTTGTGGTTTCTCCTTTTTGACATATGTTTCTCTGAAGTCAAGGCCAAAGTCAAGGGCCCCTGTCTGACCAAGTCTGCAGACAACTGCAAACTAGTTGCCGTCATCAAATCCCCAAAAGACGCATTATACCCTTCATAATATCCTTTGGAAAGGCAGCCATCCTTGGAAATGACCACATTGGTAATGCACAAAAAGACAACCACCCCTGGAAATTACCACATTGGTAATACAACCATAAGAAATGACACATTGGTCTGGGATATAGGAGCACATGTAGACAGTAACCTGGCCATTGACTGCATGTGTCTGTGATGTTGAGAAAATCATTCTGCTTTGTGTATCTTATAAAGTAAAGGTAGGGAACCCAGGTTCAAGGATATCCATGTTCTGCTGTACTCTGCCCACATAAGACAAATCATTGAGCACAACCTACCCTTCATTTTTTATCCAGCCTGGCATTTGCAGTAACTGGAGCATCCACAGAAGTTCCTCTAAAAATAAATAAATGAATAATACATGGGTAACCAACATGTCATACACAGACCATTTCAAAGCCCTATCCCTGCAACACTCTGCCCTACAGACTATTACAAAACTGTCTGGCCTACAAAGCATCACCTGATTCCACTCGGATAGGTCTGTTGCATATCTGCACAACAAATAGCATCAGAGGTACCCAATCTGTGGTCTTAAACCTTGTCTGCAGCATAAATAGGACATGTTATAGAGACAAGTGTGTGTCTTAAAGATGCAAGCTTGTTTCTACCTTGAATGCAGTTTTGACATCTGCTGTTTCAGTGAAAATGTGTCACCAAAAGCACCTTCTCAAACAGTAAAGAGGTATGTGCAAGTGTGGGGGTGCATGGGAGGCTTCCCCCTATCAAAAAATGATTTCCTCCACGTTTTACTGAAAATGTTTTTGTTGAAACACTTTTTTGGAACTTTTGCTGTTTAGCATACAGGTGTCAAAATAGCGACATGATTCCTCAGAGAGACTACCCCACCTCTGCAACAGGCTTGCCTTCCATGAGAAGTTGAGTTCTTTCCTAATGATATTCAGTCATAACTTGGACTTTTGGATGGGGAATCAAAAATGCACCCCTGATCTGACACCTATACATTACATGGACAAAGGCTACCTGAAAGTGCTTGACCACCCATTGTCCAAGTCTATATCCAAAGATATCAAATCATTTCATTTACCTTTAGGAAAACATGGTTAGACTTAAGAAGGCTGCTGGGGCCATTAGTGTAGTAGCCCGCTGTGAAACTATAGGTAGAGGAATACAGAGTGTATATTATTTTCAGGGAAACATGGCAACTGAACTAGATTGGATCGATGTTATGTCTCAAAAAAGCACAGTAACGTAACACTGAGATATGGAAATGCATCCAGTAATAGTTTCTATAAAATTTATTGAGAAGCACTTACTCTTCCAAAGCTTATCTTACAGAAAAGAAAGACTTTCAGTGAGTGGGTTTAATGGACTTCAAATGAACAACATTGGGATTTGAAAATGAAAACAGATGAGCGGGATAATTGTAAAGTAAAGATAAAAAATGTAGTCACAAAGTTGGCCTGGAGTAGTAGTAAGGGAAAACACCAAGAGAGTTTAAGAAAGGTGAGAACTACAATTAAGATAGATATTTGGTAGTTCAAGGCAGCTGAGTGAACAAATTAAAATGGCTAAAGATTCTGTTGGAGGGTACTTAGAGCACTCGAGTGAGTTGAGAATTAAGACACTAAAGCAAATATTTTCAGTAATCTAAAATGAAAGAAGTTGCTATCATAGAGAGACTAAGTCAGCAAACGTAGGGTGATATAAAGATTTGAAACCTAGAAAATGGTAAGATTGTCACAGAGCCAGGGAAGGTAGTGAAAGTAATGGCAGATTACTATGACAACCTATATAGATATGATGTAGCAGTGGATATATAGGAGCAGAAGATGAAAAAATATCTGAATCACTTAAGTCTACCAAAATGCTAGATGAAGAAGTAGAGTGCCTAGTGAGAGAAAGAGAGGGAAGAAATAAGGTGCCAAAAATCAGGGAAATCTCCATGACATGATTGAATTCCAGTAGAGATTTGGAGAAAGGAATAAAGAAAATTAATTTGAGTGTTCTGAATAATAAGATCCTGGCAGGAGAAGTCCCACTCTCTTTGCGTAATTCTGTGGTGGTAATCATACCAAAGGAAGGGAAAGATCCAGTAGACCATGGATCATACAGTGCGCATCTCAATGTTAAACCATGACTACAAGGTTTTTATTACAATACTGCCAAGGGTATCAATAAAAGTAATTGATCTGGCCAGTATAGATTTATAGAAGGCAGGCAGACTTTTGACAGTATTACCAAAACACCTTTGATATTAAAAGGTGCTTGATCAACACAAAAATGTTTATGCTTGTGGGATTAGATGCCAAAAAAAGTACTTGATTCACTCAGTTGAGAATTTATAAGAACAGCTATGGAAGTATTTATTTTTCCAAACCACTGGTTATAATACTTCACATATACACTGGAACTCAGTCTGGAGTAAAATGTGGATTGGGACTGTCACTGGTAGTACCCCTTACTAGAGGAATTGTTAAAGGTTGTCCACTCTTACAGCTGGTATTTGCCCCATATTTAAAGACACTTGCTAAAGACATCAAAGGTTCAAATATATCAGAATACGAATGGGAGAAGAGAGCTCAAATCTGGAAAAAGATTAAAGAAAAAAAATTGTTAATTAAAACACTTAAATGCAGCAGGGACAAGGTGAATGAGGCTAAAACAAAGGCAGTTGTAATGAATTGTGAATCAGTGTTTGACATGGTCTTGCAATATCCCTTTGTATGAGGGGATTACACGATGTTCATCAAGCTGCCATGGAAATGTGGAAGGAGACCGTTCAGCAATCATTAGGAAAATAAAACAATGAATAAATGTATACATTATTGTCTGCTGTGTCTGGCTTCAACCTGTAAGACTTCGGATCAGACACTGGCTGTTTTCAAAATCTTTAGCCCAGATGGCTCTGCCTCCTCTACCCATAACTCTGCACTCCTCTCTCTGATCCTCAAATCTGCTTTGTTGCCTTTCAGGTCAGCAGCTCAATTTTGGGCTCCGCTCAGAATTTTCCATTTTTTCTTTTGGGATCTTATTGCACTTGCGAGATTTTGCTGTTCCCCTAACCTTATTTGTAGTTTGTGTGTAGATGTCCTTCATGGATGCATCTGCAGTCATAACAACTGGGTTGTCCTGTCGTCAGGCAGCCCTTCAGTCGGCCGGATTCCAAAGTCCGGGTCCGGCTGATGTCGCACTTCACCCGGCGTCATCTCTGTTGGTCTTAAGCATCAGCCGACGCCATTTTCCAGTCTTTCTTGCCCCAAAGCAGAAGCTGTTCGCAAGTGCCGGTCGGTCGGATCAGAGATTACTTCTACCAATACTACAGACTTCTAAAAGTACCCGTTGGGGACTCTTTCTTGCCTCAGCGATGTCTGAAAAGTTAATAATTGTTTAACCTGTGGGAAACAAATACCTCATAAAGATTTCCACTCTTACTGCCTGCCTTGCGTCGGTCGGAGTTTGCAGAACAGTTTTTCGGTTCTGATTTTGCGTACATTATGCCGTTGATTCCTCCGAACACTCGCGGTCCGGTTTCGCCGAAACCATGGTTAAGCAAAAGTGTCTCGGTTTCGGCGAAACCGAAAACTGATCAAAATACAGCTGAATCTATCTCTACAACTGAGTTCCTGCTAACACTCTTGAATCGGCCTCAGAAATTTTACCCACTGTGCTTACCACTGACTTATCAGACACCATTCCCTTGGATGTCTCTACCCCAGCACGTGGTGCTGCTAGGCCTCCAGCAGCCATGTCCATTAAGGCCTTCGCCAGAGCTAAAGCAGCCAAGACTACTAGAACAGTGCCTGTTAAACCCCCCTCAACCAGGCCCTCTTCCAGTTCTCAAATGCTTACTTTGGCAGAAGATTTAATTTCATTAATTAGAGGATCTCAATCTCACCCAGACAGGGCCTCTCAGCCCCAGAGAAGAGACCTAGGGCAGAGCCCCATGAGCCAGTGTCCTCTGATGATTCTGCTGATGAATCAGACATAACTGACCAGCCAGAGGCTCCTTTCTCCAATTTTGAAGATTCTGATGCTGAAGAATCCATTCCAGCTGCTTCCCACCAGAAGAATTCTCCTTTGGAAACCTTGCATGCCATGCGAGAACAGTTCAATGGCAGCAACAGGATTTTCAGACTCCAGAAAAGACTTAGGACCTTTTGCACCTTCCACAGCACAGGCCCTTAGCTATACCTCCTGTTCTCTCTGTGGTGGATGATGCTTTCAGTGATGTCTGCTCCGCTCCAGACTCTTTACCCCAGCCCCTGCCAAACCAGACAGATTTTACAGGGTGCCAGATACTCATCACCACCTTTACAAGGCCCCTCTTGCAGACCCGAAACTATTTCCCAGGGTCCCAAGGCAGTAGCATGACCATAGCTAAAAACCCTGTTCCTTCTGAAAGGGAAGCAAGGTCATTAGACAGATGGGGTAAAGGTTTACACTTCAGCCACCCTCTCAGCTAGAGCTTTAAACTGTCAGTTTCACATGATACAATACCAAGAGTTTATGCTTGATCAGTTAACTAAAAAACTAACCACTGATGAATCTCTTGATAAGAAATATGTATTAGAAATGGTAAATAACATACAGCAAGTTAGTAACCATTCTTTAAAATGTGGCTATGATGCACTGGAGGCTTCATTTAGATCAGCCATGACTGGCACTGTAATTAGAAGGCATGCATGGCTAAAGGAGCAAGCTTTACCGGATCATGTGAAATCTAAATTGCTAGATGCTCCTATGGATAAAACAAGTTTGTTTGGTACACCTGCCCAGCAGGTTATGAAGAAAATGGAAGAAAAGGCAAAATCAGTCCAGACAGTTAAAGATTTCTTGCAGGTTCAACCCCCAAGGTTTAGCAGGAACTGGCCTGCAAAATTGGTCCTTTCCTGACTCCACAAGACCTCAAAGGGGCAGGAATAGACGCCCCAGAGGCAGAAACCAATCCAGAGGAGGTGCCTACAGAGGACGACAGTGGCAAGGTAACAACAGAGGCACAGACTCCACACCTGCTACTACATCAACACAACCACAGTGACTTAATCCTAAACCCGCCTACCAGGGAACAAATAGCAGCTCCTCTAGGCGGAAAGCTAACCCTATTTTCAGAAAACTGGCACCACATAACAAAGGACAAGTGGATTTTACGAACCATAGATCAAGGTTACCGGTTCCACTTCCACACTTTACCAGACAAAAGAGGAATGCCAAATCTACCTCCAAATCAAAAGACAGAGGCTCTACAACAGATAATGGAGTTAGCAAACGTGAGAGCTGTGGAGAAAGTGCCAACAGCAGAGCAAGGAAAGGGGTTCTACTCCAGACTATTCCTAGTTCCAAGAAAGGAAAAAGTTGGAGACCAATTCTAGACCTGTCCACCCTGAATACTTACATCATTGTCCCAAAATTCAAAATGCTGACCCTACAGCAACTTCTTCCATGCTGGGCAAGGAGTGTTGGCTGGTAACTCTAGATCTCAAGGAGGCATACCTGCACGCCCCCATTCACCAATCTGCAGAAGATACCTCAGATTTCTTGCAGGATCAGAGCACTATCAATTCTCAGCATTGCCCTTTGGCTTATCTACTGCGCCCAGAGTATTCACAAAATGCCTGGCATCAGTAATCCATTGCAGACTACAGGAATTCAAATTTATCCATACCTGGACGACTGCCTGATACAAGGAGACAACAAAAGCAAGCTGACAACAGATTTACAAAGGGTCATTTACTTGCTTCAAGCACTGGGATACACAGTCAATTTACAAAAGTCAAGACTGATACCATCCCAGACAAGGACTTTCCTGGGAGCGAATTGGACACAGTAAGACAAATGGCATTCCTAACTACAGAAAACAAAAGAACTCCCTCTTTACTTCTTGGCACTAACAAAACTGAACAAGTTAACAGCAAGAAAGGTACTGCAGGCCTTGGGTTTCATGGCATCATGCATAATCTTGGTTCCATTTGCCAGACTACATATGAGAAAACTACAGTGGTACCTAAAGAATTTATGGTCCCAACACAGACACAGCCTAGAAGAAATCCCACTAATACCATGCTTAAAACAGGAGTTCCTATGGTGGGCTCAGGCATGCCAGTCAAACCCAGGCCTGCCCTTTCGCAAGGGTCAAGCAAGCCAGACCATCACAACAGATGCTTCAGACCTAGGATGGGGCGCATATGCTGGACAAATGCGCACAAGGATTGTGGACACAGGACCAACTTCACCTGCACATCAACCTAAAAGAAATGCTGGCAGTAAAACTGGCAATCCAAAAGTTCAGACCATTTCTCAAGGAGGACCACTTGATGATAAGGACAGACAACACCACAGTCATGTGGTACATCAACAAACAGGGAGGCACTCATTCTTACCCCTATGCAGAATGACTTGGAGCTGTGGACGCTGGCACTCAGCTACAACATCCAGTTACAGGCAATATTTGTGCCAGGAAAAGAAAACTCTCTAGCAGATATGTTAAGCAGGACCACATCGGATGCCCACGAATGGCAGCTGCACCGGATATCTTCAAGACCATCTCAAGAAATGGGGAATGCCTCAGATAGACCTATTCATCACCTCTCAATCACCAGCTCAAAAATTCTGCACAAGGACATTCCCACTAGCATGGAAAGTGGACTCGCTCTCCTTCAGCTGGAAAGCCCTAACAGCATATGCATTCCCACCTCTTCCTTGATACAAAGTACTACTAAAAAAGGAGGAACGCCCAAGGATAATCCTGATAACTCCAACTGGCCAAGACAGCATTGGTACCCACTACTGAGGAGCATGTCTCGAACAATATGGCCAATTCCCTGATGCCTTTGATGCTAACTCAGAACAACTTCAGCACCATGCATCCAAACCTAAAACGCTGCAACTGACTGCATGGAACATCACATAGCAGCTGCTAATACAGAACTTTCACAAAGAGTTAAAGACATTATTCTTGAAGCACGCAGGCCTTCAACTAGAAGGAATTATGCTGGGAAATGGAAAAGGTTTGTCATTTGGAGTTCTGAAAGAGGAAAAGATGTATCAAACATAGATATGCCTAACATTCTGGAGTATCTGGCGAACTACTTCATTCAGGCCTGTCCTACTCCTCCATCAAGATTCATGCATCAGCTATTTCAGCAGAATATAGCTTTGATCCACCTGTTTTTCACACCCTTTGCTCAGGCAGTTCCTCAGAGGAATCAAGAATGTAAAACCTCCAAGGAAACCACCATTGCCAGCTTGGGACTTGAACTTTGTGCTAGAAAAATTGACACTATCACCTTTTGAACCAGCAGCAACAGCAGACCTACAACACCTGTCATGGAAAACTGCTTTCCTACTGGCAATTACTTCAGCAAGGAGGGTTTCAGAACTACAGGCCTTAATGGCAGTGCAACCCTTCTAATCTTCCACCAAGATAGAGTGTCCATGAGGACTAATCCTACATTTATGCCTAAGGTGGTATCCAGAGTGTCTTTAAACCAGGCAATCCACCTGCCTACCTTCTTTCCCAACCCACAAAACAGAGGGAAAGAATACTGCATACCTTGGATGTACATAGACAGCTACGCTACTACTTGGACAGGACAAAAATAGCAGAAAGACTGACCAACTTTTCAGCCTATGCAACAGGAAGGGAAGGAAAAGCTATTTCCAAACAGACAATCTCCAAATGGATAGGAAATTGCATACGATTCTGCTACTCCTTCCATGGAAAGCCAATTCCACAGAACATAAGACCTCATTCTACAAGGGCAACAGCCACTACCACAGCCTTCTTACGAGGTGGCTACCAAAGACATTATTGAGGCGGCTACTTGGACCTCCTACATTTGCCAAGCATTATAATTTACCTCTATATTCCAGATCCCGAGCAGGGTTTGCCACTGCTGTTCTGCAGGATCCTAAACACACCATAATTTACTTTTATCCTCCTCCCTAGTTGGCTATGGTATTCTAGACTGCAGATGCATCCATGAAGGACATAGTACAGTTTTGTACCTACCATAAATGTAGATGTCCGAATTGGATAGCATCTGCAGTCAGGATTACCTCCCTCCTTCCCTCTGTGGTACTCCTAGGGTTTACCCTTCTAATAGCTAGCTAGTGGGGATTTCTTTCATGGTGTATTTGTTTGTATTTATGTACATACATGCTTATTTTTGTGTTTACTCTATCTTTTGGAAACATTGGCATCTATCCAAAATTTTTTAGCCTTCTATAGGGCTTCTGGCATCTGGGGCAAGAAACACTGAAGAAAATGGCGTCGGCTGATGCTTTTATACCCGAAGACCAACAGAGATGACGCGGGTGAAGTGCGACATCAGCGACCCGACAGGACAACCCAGTTGTTATGACTGCAGATGCTATCCAATTCGGACATCTACATTTATGGTAGGTACAAAACTGTACTTTCTATGTATTCGTAGGGAGCTAGGTAGGTAGTTTTATTGTCTTCCCTTGATCTCCCTGCTCTTTGGGCTCCCTCATTTCTTCCCTTAGACTTAGTTTGTATAATTAGTATGGTGTTGTGCTTGTTCTAAATTTTGTAGTTATGGACAAAGATTTTAAAAAGTACGTGCCTAGTGGACATAAGCTGCCATCCTAGCACATACAAACCTTAAGTGCATCTACCATTTGGGAGTGGCACATCTTGACTTGGGGTACT
Source organism: Protopterus annectens (assembly GCF_019279795.1). Lineage (NCBI taxonomy): Eukaryota > Metazoa > Chordata > Ceratodontiformes > Protopteridae > Protopterus > Protopterus annectens. Next base: position 899,143,764 of record NC_056728.1, read on the forward strand.
TCATTTCCAAGGGGTTCAGGACCCAGGGCCATTGTTAATGATTGTAGGGCCTCTTCCCTCTAGTTGTACACCTTTTGTTTCTGGGGTTGCTTCTCCATTTGTAATTGAAGCCCTGGAATATCTAAACAGTTTCTGTGAATCCATCCATGCATGACACCTTTTTCCCAGTTCCAGGCTTCCATTCTCATTAACTATGTTAGAAGCTGAGGGGGTTTATTAGAATGCACAGACACCACATTAATTATTTATTTATTTATTTATTTATTTATTCATTCATTCATTCATTCATTCTATTTATTTAATGTAATCTAATTTATTTAATTATTTATTTGTCTTTTGTGTACCAGGAAAGTTCAACTGTGTACAAGTCCCATTTTCAGTGGAGATCTAGGGAGAAAAGCTCCACATAAAATTAAAAGTAAAAATTAAGAATTTTAAGCATTACTTTTCAGGTAGTATGGAGACAAATAGTGAAGTAATTTGTCATATACTTTAGAAGTTATGTCATTTTACATAAGTCAAAGATGTTAACATGTAATAGCTGGAGATACAAGAGAAACGATAATGCTCATGAGTTCAGTATATATATATATATATATATATATATTTTTTTATATATTAATGAGGTAGGATATCGCAGGAGCAGAAAATAGAGGAGAAAGAAGTGGAAGGGTATAAGCAGAAATAATCAAGAGAAGAAATTAATAGAAAATGTTCTGGAGAGATTGAGATAACATAATAGATGGGTGAGAATGGAGAAGATGCATACCTCTCAAATGTCTAGATTTCACAGAAAGTCCAGATGTTCTTCGTGTTTCACTGTTGCAGTCATCACATTTGGGTTATCTGCCTGCAGGTAGCCCTCAACCGGCCTGAATAACAGAGTCTTCGGATTTCTGTGTTGGATGCTGTCTCTTCTTCCGTGATGTCCAGTCGCCAGGGGTATAAAACATGCAGCCGACACCATTACATCCGTCTTTCTTGCCATGCGGTGCCCGAAGCAGAAGCAGTTCGCAAGTGCAGGTCGGCCGTCTCCTGAAATTTTCGTTTTTGAGTTTCAGACCCGAAGTCTTCAAAAAAGATAAGTACCCTGTTGGGGATCCTTTTTCTTGTTCCAACCGATGTTAGTAAAAGTTAACAATTGTCTTGCCTGTGGAAAGCAAATACTTCATAGAGATTTTCATTCTTACTGCATCCCCTGTTTAAGCCCAGACCACGACGTCCCTTGCTGTCAGTTTTGTGCCTTGTTCAACCCCAGAACTATTTGTCGTTGGGCTATTTTTGCAGCCAGTTACTTTCGTACTTGATCTCAGTACTCTGAAATGGCTTCATTAAGCCATCCGACTACCGATCTTCTGTAAAAAAAAGTAAGGATAAAGACAGAGACAGACCGCATAGGTCCATAACTGCTGACGATGCCTCCTTTAAGCTAGTTGGCAGTCCACCGGTACTCAGTGAGGCACTTTCGCAGCCCCTGATACCCGCTATTTCAGATTCACAGGCCTCTACTGTGACTCATTCGGAGTCCAGTATACTGCGAGATGCTTCTTTGACTATGGAACCTGAGGATGTCTCTAACTTGGATGGGTCCGGAGCCGCTGTGCAGGCACCGGCTTCTGAGGATGTATTCAGGCCTACAGACATTGATATTAAACCAACGCCATCATTTCCATCCAGAAGTTCTGAATCCCTCAGGCAAAGCCTTGCACTATGCCTAGAAAACCGACGACCAAACCACAGGCTGAGATCCATATGCCTCAAAAACAAATGCTTAGAATGGCTGAAGACCTTATTACCTTAATTAGGGGAAGCCAGCCTTCCCCCTCTTAGAGACCTAGAACTGAATTTCTTTCTGATTCTTCTGATCAGGAATCTGATATTTCTGCTCCTTCTATTTACCAGGATTTGCCCTTATCTACTTATGAGGATTCTGATGCAGAGGATTCCATTCCCACTGCCTCCCCTCCAGAAGATCTTTCTTTCAGTGAAACCTTGCATACTCTTAGGGAGCATTTCTGCTGGGAAAGCCAGGATTACTCTGAGTCCAAAAAGAGACTTAGGGAGTTCTTACTCCTGCCTCAACACAGGCCTTTAGCTATCCATCCTGTTCTGGACATTGTAGATGATGCTTTCTTGGAATCTAGCCTTACCCCAGACACTTTACCTCCAGCTCCCAGAAAACCTGACACTACAGAGTACCTGATTCTCAGAAGTTCCTCTTCAAGAATCCTTCTGCGGATCCAGAGACCCATTTCCCAAGGACCAAAAGGCATTAAGGCCACTGCTGCCAAAAATCATACCCCTTCTGAGATTCTAGAGCCTTAGACAGATTGGGTAAGAAGGTACACATTTCTGCTACTTTGACCATTAGGGCTTTAAATTGCCAGTTTCATATGTTAAAGTATCAGCAGCGTGTTATGGGACTACTTAAACAGAAAATTATGGTGATTCCTGACTCTGCTGAACACACAGAATTACAAGATTTAATGCATTCTGCAGAACAAGTTGGTAAACATACTTTGCAATGTGGTTTTGACGCTTTAGAAGCATCTTGCAGGGCTGCTGCCACTGGGTCAGTACTTAAAAGGCATGCTTGGTTTAAGGAACAAAACTTGCCAGATCATGTTAAAGCTAAATTACTGGATGCTCCCTTAAACCAAGACCGCCTTTTTGGCAACAAAGCAGAAGTCCTCAAAAGGATGGAGGGGGGAAGCTAAATCTATGCAAACTATTAAAGATTTCCTACAAGTACAGCCTCCCAGATTCAGTAGGCATTTGCCTTCAAAGAACTGGCCCCTTCCAGGCCTTCTCAGTCCAAACCCAGGAACAGCAAACCACCTAGGCTGCAGTCTCAGGCTACATACAGACCTAAGCAGTGGGGGGCTCCCACTTCCAAAGAACAGAGTAGTAAGCCATCCCCCTACTTAAAAATGGCACAATGACTTAACCTTAACCCTTCCAAGCCCTGCTCAACTACCTGCTGCCTTAGGAGGAAAGCTTGCCCTGCATGCAAAACTCTGAGAACTCATTACCCAGGACAAATGGGTTTTGAACATAGTTTCCCAAGGTTACAGATTCCACTTCCACACTCTACCAACTCCAAATGGTTGGCCAGACCTACCCCCAAATCAATGGGCGGTGGCCCAACAGCAGGTTCTCTCTCTTCTTAGTATCAGGGCTATTCATCCTGTCCCAGCAGAACAAAGGGGACAAGGTTTTTATTCAAGACTTTTTCTGGTAGCCAGAAAAGACAACTCCTGGTGTCCTGTCCTGGACCTCTCTATTCTTAACACCTTTTCGGTAGTTCCAAAATTCAAAATGCTAACTCTTCTACAGCTTCTTCCCATGCTAGCCAAGGATGCCTGGCTGGCAAACCTAGACTTGAAGGAAGCTGACCTGCACATGCCAATAAGGGAATCTTGCAGGAAATACCTATGCTTCAGGGCAGGCTCCATGCACTATCAGTTCTCTGCACTTGCCTTTGTCTTATCTACTGCACCCAGGGTATTCACAAAGTGTCTAGCTCCAACCATTGCATTTTGCAGGCAGAGAAATATTCAAATTTACCCATACTTGGATGATTGTCTGATTCAGGCAGAAAGCCATGACTTGCTATTATAACACCTGGCATTCATAAAGAAATTTCTAACTTCACTGGGGTACATGATCAGTGAAAAGAAATCTCACCTAGTACCCTGCCAACAGATTTTATTCCTGGGAGCAAGCTTGAACACAACTTCCCAGATGGCATTCCTCACTCAGGAGAAACAAGTTTATTTGACAACCTACTTCAAACTATTGGCCACAAAACCCCAGCTATCTGCAAGGAAAATACTGCAAGCCCCTGGGGTTCATGGCCTCTTGCATTCTACTAATTCCATATGCAAGACTGCATATGAGGAACCTCCAGTGGTATCTAGAAAGCCTATGGTGTCAACATTTTCTGGACCTGGAAACAATGATTTTTATCATTCCTTGTATGAAGACAGAGTTCCTTTGGTGGGCAGAGGCCTGCTACCACAACAAGGGACTCCCTTTCACTCTACCCCTTGCCCCCCTAACAACAGACGTATCAGACTATGCATGGGCAGCTCACATGGCAGGGCAGTGCATTCAGGGCAAATGGAACCCGAGACAGATGCACTGGCATATCAATCAAAAAGAAATGTTAGCTGTACAGAATGCTGTAACAGCCTTCAAAGACCGTATTCTTCCAGGACAACTATTAATAAAGACAGACAACACCACAGTTATGTGGTACATAAACAAGCAGGGGGAACCCACTCGTACCCTCTCTGCAGACTAGCCATGGCTCTGTGGAACACAGCCTTGAGTTACCAAGTACACCTACAAGCTCAATTCCTGCCAGGCAAACTAAATTCACTGGCAGACGACTTAAGCAGAAATCTCATGGATCCACACGAATGGAAACTAGAACCCAAAATATTCAACCTCTTGAGGAACAAATGGGGGACTCCAGAGATAGACCTGTTTGCCTCCCCTCAGAACTACCAACTGAACAAATTCTGCACAAGAACTCCCCACAGTCAAGCTTGGAAAGTGGATGCCCTGTCCTTTACCTGGGAAAGCCTCTCGGTTTATGCTTTTCCTCCTCTGCCTCTCCTCGTGAAGGTTCTACTAAAGATCAACAGGACAAGCCACGGACAATACTAATTGCACCATACTGGCCACGTCACTACTGGTACCACCTCTTACACATTATGACACTGCTGCAACCATGGCACCTGCCTCAGACCCTTTCCCTGCTGTCCCAGCAGGCGGGCCAGATTCTGCACCCTCAGCGTCAAACCCTGAACCTTGCAGCCTGGCTAATTCCCTGGGCTCTCCTCTTGCATCCCTCAATAAGCAGGTGCTGGATGTCATTCTGGAGGCAAGGAGGGCCTAGTACTAGAACTAGTACTAGAAAATCCTATGCTGAAAAGTGGAAAAGATACTATACTGTTCCCGGAGCCAGGCTCAGGGGATGGGCACAACCTATTTCGTATTCTACAGTTAACAGAAATGCTCCACAAGGGCCTATCCTTCTCATCAATTAAAATTCATGCCTCTGCCATTTCAGCACATTATAATACTGAGCCACCCCTCTTCTCTCACCCCTTGCTAAAACAATTCCTTAGAGGGGCAAAAATTTAAGACCCCCCAGGAGAGCTCCCACTCCAGCCTGGGACCTAAACTTTGTATTGGAAAAAGCTCACTCTTCCACCCTTTGAGCCAGCTGCAACAGCAGAGTTGAAATTCCTTTCTTGGAAAACAGCCTTACTTCTAGCCATCACTTCAGCAAGTAGAGTGTCTGAATTACAGGCCCTCATGGCAGTGAAACCCTTCATTATCTTCTATGCGGACAGGGTTTCCCTCAGGACTAATCCTTCCTTTATGCTCAAGGTGGTGTCTAGTGTGGCCCTAAATCAGTCCATCCATATGCCTACTTTTTTCCCTAATCCACAAAACAAAGGGGAATGAATTCTGCACTCTTTGGACGTGCACAGACAACTTAGATTTTATTTGGACAGGACTAAGCCTCTCAGAAAATCTGAACAGCTGCTAGTTGGCTTTGCTGCAGGGGCAGAGTGGAAGGCCATTTCTAAGCAAACCATCTCCAAATGGATAGTCCATTGCATTCATTTATGCTATACGCACCATGGAAAACCTACCCCACAGGGGATAAGATCACATTCCACCAGGGCTGCATCTACCTCTGTGGCTTATCTCAGAGGAGTCCCTACCAGGGACATCCTAGAAGCTGCTGCCTGGAGCTCTGTACATACCTTCACCAAGCATTACCACATGCCTATCTTTTCTAAATCCAGAGCTGGATTTGCCACTGCAGTCTTGCAGGGCTTAATAGCTGGCCCTAATGCTCTTTAATTTCCTCCTCCCTTCCTTCGCTTTGGGAATCTACCCAAATGTGATGGCTGCAACAGTGAAACACAAAGAATATAGTACAGTTGTGTACACTTACCATAAATGTAGATGTTTCAGAGTATTCACTGTTGCAGTCCTGGTTACCCTTCCTCCAGCCTCCTGACTTCTCTTGGCTCTACCTTTCCTTCTTGTTTGGTATATTTATTTTTTCTGGTGTATTTGCTTTTTGATGGGGGTGTACCATACCATATAATTGCTTCCTATTGTGGGGCACCTGATATCTGGGGCAAGAAAAACGATGTTATGGCGTCGGCCGCATGTTTTATACCCCTGACGACCTGACGTCATGGAAGAAGAGACGGCATCCAATGCAGAAATCCGAAGACTCTGGTATTCAGGCTGGCTGAGGGCTACCTGCAGGCAGATGACCCAAATGTGATGACTACAACAGTGAATACACACGAACATCTACATTTATGGTAAGTGTACACAACTGTACTATTTTTGCCTCATATTTTTGGCTTGTCATAAAATGTGTGGTTTTCTGGCAAATCACTAAGGATTGAAAACACTAAATAAGGACACACATGAGTTTCAGACTTCAAATCTTTCATAATAAGCATGCTTAAACAAATACAATTAGTCCAGTAAGTTTCTAAGTTTATAAGAGTGATGTTTAAAATCTTTACCTACTTTTGGGCCTTTGTACCCCCTATAATTTTAGGCTTTGTCCAGATTTCTTGGTCTAAGAGTTTGAGAGGTATAAGGGGATATTGTAGGAGAAGATTACTGATATAGCTTATTTGGAGGAGTAGTAGTGGGTATTAAAGAGACACTGATAAAAAAGGTAAAAAAATTGGGATGATTGATAGAGAGCTTGGCAATGGAAGAGGAGCAAAGAAAGGTGAGTTTAGTCAGATTGGCATGACCATAGCCATGAGGAAGTTAGGTATTGTTTTAGGTTGTTTGAAACCTAAGATAATGTCTTGTTTTAGGGTAGGTGAGATGGAGTTCAGTACTAGTAAAATAAAAATAAAAAATGCCACCAAACCTGTACAGAATGGTAACACTTGATGAACTTTATTAACAGTAAAATACTAAGCGCTTTCACCCTGTAGCTCTAAGAACTGTAATAATTAAAAATTTTTTTTTTGTCATCAACAGAGTGTTTGATTATGGTAGGGGTGGAGACTTGAACCTACATCTTGAGAAACTAGAGTCTGAGTAGCAAGTAAGAACTAATGCCACTGTTTATCCTGGCATAAATGACAATATCTCTTTAGCTCCAGTGTTAAAATGAAGGGCCTTAGAGATCTGAAAATATTTTGGGTCTGTTTATTCTGGTTCCTTGGTAAACTAAATACAATAAATATATAAAGTACAATGTAGGTATTATGTAGTGTAACCAGTGTGTATTCTATATTCAACATTTTTATCTAACATTTTTTTAAATCAGCATTTTTAACTAAGTTATACAATATATTTATTTTATTAGTACAAGCATTTTAAAAAAAATTGCTATAAGTGAATTAATATATATCTATCTAAAGGTGATTTCTGTTGAACACAGCACTTTGCTCATTCTGATGTATTGTCATTTTTAAAAAAAAGTATTAATACACTTCTCTTTTGCATTAATCATGTGACTGTGTTAAGTTTACTTAAGCTTGCATTTGAATTTTAACAGTTACTCTGATGAAGTCCTGGGAGCTACAGGGTGAAAACGCTTAGTCTTTTTCTGTTAATAAAGTTTTCAAGTGTTACCGTTCTGTACAGGTTTGGTGGCATTTTTTATTTTTATTTTACTAGTACTGAACTCCATCTCACCTGGTAAGTTGGATGCAAACTTGGCTAGTTTATTGTAGCAAACCTCTTTTTTATTTTTTAAGGTGTTGCATAGAAAAGTGAAGTGAGAAGATGAGATCTGAGATGATGCTAAAGAATTCCTAGAGTAGTCCGTGAGAAAAGGTTTATTTCTGTAGAGTATGACCAACATTTGGTGAGTTTTCTTGATGGCTTGAGTCATGTATTGATCACATTTTAAATTATCATCAATTAAGACAGCAAAAGACTTTGTGTTGGAAACTATTTCAGTTGAGGTATTTGCTGATGTGATGTTGATGGATTCTTTTTTTACTGACAAGAGATTTGGATAAAACAGCATTAATGTCTTTTTTTTAGCATTTAAAAGTGGTTTGCAGTCATGTAGTCAGGCCTCAACTGAGGAAAAGGAGTCCTTGGTTATCTTGTGGGGTAGCAGTAGACTTGTCACCAGAACATAATAGTGTGGCATCATCTGCATATTGTACTATGGAGGCTTCTTTGATAGCTTCTTAAAGATTATTAGTAACTATGTTGAATATAAAGGTCGTAGAATAGATCTCTGAGGATTACCAACAGAGAGACACAGAAAGGGGTAGATATCTCTTTTCCATTTTACAGCCTGGAGTCTGTTGGTGAGATAGCAGTGGAACCTGCTAAGGGATGAATGGGAGAGTTCTAGGAAGAATAGTTCATGGAGATGTTGGTGTGAAACTGTGTCACTGCTTTTGACATTTCTGAGAAAAGGGAGTATATTAGTTTGCTGTTTTTTCTATTTGAGTTTGATTTCAGTAAAATTGAGCAGAGCAGTAGTGGTGCTCTGGTGAGGTTGGAAACCATGTTGAGTGCTGGAGAAGAGATTGTTATTGTAAAGATGGGGAAAGGAATTGGGAATGAATGCATTTTTCTATTATCTTGGAGAGTGGAGGTAGAATGGCTGTAGTTCGGTGGATGTTCCCCCTTTATGTAGAAGTATGACGTGGGATTTTTTTTCCAGGTGGCAGGGAGGTAACTTTCTGTGATTGGTTTAGGAGTATAGATACAGGATAAGCTATAGAATCTGTAACAATTCTTCGATGTTCTGGTGGCAGGTTGTCAGCAGCTAGTGTGGAATGTTTTAGTTGGGAGGTGTTTTTTGATAGAATAGATATATACTGGCTGGAGGGAGAAAGGATTTTGGTGGTAATTAGTATTATTTGTGGTAGTGAAGCTGGTAAGTCATTTGTTAAGTAGAGAGAGAACAGAGTATTTGAAATGTGTATTGAATTGTGTAGTTATAGGAACTAAATTGTTGATGGTAGTTGGTAAAGGAGTGATAATTTGATCTGGGTGCAATAGTCTATTGATTGCATTCGAGAAAAGCTTAGGGTTTTGTTGGCGGTTGTCTTGGAGCTTGGAAAAGTATTTAGTTTTGTCTGATCTGATTTTTTTTTGGAAAGATTACTTTGCTGTCTAAAATATTGCCGCTTTAGTGTTTTGTAAGCAAACCATGCTTTCCAAGCTTTATCTCTTTTAGCATGCGTTGCCTGGTTTCTCTTGTGAGCAATGGGGAGGAGCTGGATTTGATTTTTGATCTAAATGGGAGCTAGTTCATTTAGTATGTTAATGAATGTGTTAAAGTGACTTATGGCATCATCAAGGGGTAAGTATTGTAGAATACCCCAGTTGTATTTGTTGAGGTAGCCACCGAAGGTGTCATTATTGAATGAGGAGAGTGTATGCATATTATAGATGATGTGTTTGGATGATTAGGTTTTCTCATGGAAAAAGTCAGTAGAGAGTCACTGCTGATGGGTAGGCAGCCATCAGTGTTAATTTTATTAGGTGTGGTGGTGGTGAGGATCCAGTCTAATGTGGACTCCATATTACTGCATTTGTCTATTTGAGTAGCAGTAGTGATAATTTAGGTAAAACCACAGACTGTTGGAGAGTCAGAATTGATAAGTAGGTAATCTATATGAGTCACCTATGATGATGGTTTACTTGATATTATGAAAGATCCAATACAAGATTTATTTTAGTAATGTAATGTTCTTTCTAGGAGGGATATAGATGGCAGTGATGCATATGCTCTTGTGTTTGCTTATTTGCAGGAGAGAGAATTGTTCCAGCATTGGGAAAGTTGGAGGTGGGTTTGGGTGTAGGAAGTGATTTCAATGTGTTTTTTTGCATATTTTAACTATGCCACTAGCTTTCTAATGCTGTCTTTTATTTCTAATGATGATGTAATCTGGGGGGAGAATTTCCTGGTCTTTATTACATGGTTTTGGCCAGGTTTATGTGGCAATTAGTATGTCAGGTCCACATGAGGCTGTATAGGCAAGTAACTATGGTCGTTTATTGTAGATGTTTCCAAGGTTTATGTTTATCAAAAGTAGACTGCTACCTTGGTTGATTAGAAGAGGAGTACGACGAGCAGCTGTGGTAGTAGAGTTGCAAGTGAGTAGAGAAGGTCCAGGATTAGGATGTGTATAGCAATCAAGAGCAAACTTAGATGAGAGGTGTGTGTGTGTGATTTTTTTATTTATTTTTCATGTTTAAATTATTCTGTGTGTGGTGTGGGTTCCTTTTTGGTGTATTTGTAATTAAAGAAAGTGTGGGATGTAATAGAGTACAGTCTGGCTGCTATAGCAGGGTGAGAAGGGAATGCTTTAACATCTTGGTGTAGTGTTCTGGAAGTGACACTGAGGTTGAGTAAAATGGAGTATGATATGTGGCATGGACAAGAACAGGTAACAGACATAGAGGTGGTAAGTGAAAGGGTAGCATAAGTAGTTATTAAATTCTTCAAACTTACTTTTTTGTATTATAAGTGATCAGTAAAATAGAGGTTGGTAAATGGTATAGTAGTTGAGGAGAAAAAGTAGAGAGAGGACAGAAAGACCAAAAGAAGGTTGTTGTGATGTCATATAGATTTGCTTAAGAGGGAAGAGCAAATAAGGTAGCTGTAATGCATATGACTGGTTGTAGGTATGGAGTGGATGAACTTAAGGAAATATCATTTTAGTTGTGGATGGGTGGGAATTGGGGGAAGGGTAGGGGTGCGTACTGAGCTTGAACCAGGCATGGGTGAGCAGAGTGGGTTCCAGTCCTTTAGGGACTGTGCATGGCCAAAACCAATCTGTAAAGTTGGCCCTGCTGGAGTGTGCACACAAGTAACCTTAAGGGTGCTTTCTAGAGTAATTGCAAAAATAAAATCTTAGGGTATGTGGTATTAAAACTAGTAGACTAAAAACAATATGTGTGGAAAGGAATGATAGTAATATGGCATATAGTTATTAGTGAAACTTCTGACATGGAAAGATACAAATCAAATCAACATAGAACTGGCTATACAGGCAAAGAGGGAGATTCACAGAAGCAGTGCCTGGAAAGAGCAATTAAAAAGTGCAGGCTGCCATCCAGAGTAGGGTGTAACTCATTAATTAGAGAGGGAAGGGGGAAAATTAAGGGGCAGTGGAGGCTATTTTTGATTCTAGTTTTGAAAAACAGCCAAAAGGCAGACCACTAAGTACTGTCCAAGCAAAGGAGAGACATTAAAATTGGTAACATTTTGAAGAGGGTCTGATTACGATAGCATAATGAATAAGTAATTTCCCTGTACACTGAATAAAAGACAACTGTGTAACCTTTTGCAGGGCTGGATGTTGTATTTACTCTTCTACAATTTTGGGGGGAGAGGTGCATTCCACGGCTACCAGTCTAGTGCTAGTGGATGAGGGAGCTCAGTTGATTAACTGTCCAAACCACATGCTACATTCAGTCAATACCCATAATTTGATCTTGGACTACTAGTCTGTCTTTCTACTGTGATGTTCATCATGGCATGTCTTGAAATTTTCTTCCCTTGGTAACATGGAGTGAGGAATACCAGATTTAATAAGGCAGTTGTACTTGAATTATTTTCAGCATCTGAAGCCCAATATAAGACCCTTGTCCTAAATGTTATGTACCTGGAAACAAGAATCTTGCTTATTTTAATGGTTAAACCAGGGAATGAGATCAATTCCATCTTTTACTGATTATGCATCCAGTACGGACATAACATTTTTCATTCAGGGTTGCTTCTGCCTTTTCTTTAGTCCTTTCACTGCCATCTGCTACTTTATAAATTAGATATTTTGAAACGTATTGAAAAAGGCCTCCTCATTTGTGCTGCCTATATAGAGCCATTGAGTCTTTTGATTACAAAGTATTACTTAACCCTCTTGTTGCAGATTCATTCCGCAAATGTTACCTGGATTACCTTGATAATATGGCTGGTCATTCATTGCCCTCACCAACAGTGTGTCTTGGTAGTGCCCCAGAGGGATTTATTTCAGACTCATTGTTTGATATTTTTGTGAACAAGTTAACTAAGAGTACTTGAAATTGATTGATATAATTAAAACTAGACAAACATATATACATGGTTTACTTAATTTTCCGTTTGTGTGCTGGCATCCCTGCCTCACTGCTACCCACACACACACACACACACACACACACACACACACACACACACACACACACAAAATCTGACCACCACCACTAGGACAGTATCCTGATGATTTTGGTGGGGTAACCAAAACAGAAACACCCAAAATTAGGGTAAAAACCATGAAAATAAAAACACAAACAGCCACTGAAGACGACCACTGGTAGTGTGGAAAAGAACAATACTGACTTTAATAAACAAAATGACTAAGTGCTTTCACCAGTTAATACTGGCTTCTCCAGAGTCATTTTACAATCACAATTAAAACACCTTTATAGTAAATGCCCTATGTTAATAAGCTGACATCACAATGTAGCAACCAATGAACATCCTAATCAACTTTTTCAATAATCCTAATATTAAATTAAGTTATAAATAATTTCTATCAAAGTACTTAAAATACACACACAAAATATTAAATTAAGAAAATACTGATATAATATATCATTATATAGTGGTCGTCTTCAGTGGCTGTTTGTGTTTTGATTTTGGAGGGGTAACCTTATGTTAGTGTGCATCCTACTGTTTCCTTAAGATGTCTCATAGTCTGGCTTGATTCTTGCCTTAACACTAAATCCTGTGAAGAACAATTATCTGAAAAAAAAAATGCTTCCAACACATTAACAGAAATTTTAGGGACTTCCAAGATGGCTGTTCACTGGGTAACAGTTTAATTTCAGTTTTAAAACAGAAACTCATAAAAGAGAGCCAGTGAATTTGTCTTTATGGGGCAAATTTCAATTACTAGCTAGTAAGTGCACTTCCTGGATGTCAGCAAAGAAGAACTTTAGAGAACCTGAAAGAAAATCAACTGCAAAAAGTGAGGAGAAAACACTGGCTGGGAAGAATACTGCAGCTGTTCGGCAAAAAGATGTTCAAGTTCCAGCTTTGGTACAAGACATGGCTTTCATTATGTAGAGGAAAAATAAGTCAAATGTGCTCAGAGCTGATTAAAATAAATAAAACATCGGAGTATATCAACTCAAGTAAAAGTTTGGAAGAGTGGAAGAAGCTTTAAAAAGCTATTCAGATGAGCTGATAAAACTGCAAAAGTCAGAGGTTAAAATAAAGAAAAAGGTGGCTGAATATGATATCACTTAAGAAGACATGTTTCACAAATGGTAGAATAAAGGACAGAGCACATAGGAAAAACCTAAGACTTTCTGTTGTACCAGAGAAACCGGAAGAACAGACTATATTAATTTTATGAAAGCACAGGTAAGCAACTGAACTGGTATCCCACAGCAGGAATTGTTTATTAAAAGGGCACATCATGTCTCTGCTCCAAACCTGACCATGGGAAATCAACCAAGACCTCTAATAGTAAAGATGCAATCCTACTGGGAGAAAATGTTTGACAAAACTGTGACAGTTGGAAACAAGTAGAATGTTGTTGGAAAATGATTGCCCACTGTACACCAGGCAGAAGAGGAGTAAATTTATTCCAGCAAACAGGGAGCACCAAAAGACAGGTATTAGATTCAAGCTGCTGTATCCAGCTATCTTCAGAATATTTTTTTCTGGAGGATAAAAGTCATTTTTTGATGCAGAAATGCTAAAGAGGAAATACAAAAGCGTGTCCAAGAAAAACTGAAATGTCAAACAGAAGGGGACTCTGCTCCCTAATCCTCCCATAATAAAGTTCATAGAGAGACTTTCCAGTGAAAATGTTTCCAGTGTTCCAAAGAAAAATGCTTGAGAAACAGAGAAAAGCACAGGAGTTGACTGGAAGAAGCAGGAGTTCATTTGAAGTGAACCAGAGACTGGAATTGGGAGTTGAAGATCAACAGGTAGAAAATCAGCAACTTGGATGTTAATGAATAATTGTTGGATTACACAGCATCATTCGCATCTGTGAAATATGGCTACAGAAGAAAATTTGTAAATATTGGACTTTTTTTTTTTTTTTTTTTACTTTGTTAAACTTGTAGGTGACTCCAAGTCATATGCCCTACATCATGTCATTAATGTCTGGAAGAACATTAAGGAGAGTGGAAGAGGAAGGAAAGAGGTAATTGTGAGTTTGTTAACAGTGTTTTTGTAAAACATGATATATTCTGCATGTTATATAGTAAATCATTTTCAATTATTTTTATAAGTTATAGGGATACTAAAGTAAATAGGTGCACTTTCTTCTTTTTCTTTATCTTTAAGAAATGTAAGCATTGCAATATAAAAAAAAAAATAAGAAAGCCTGGGCAAGATCATGTTTAACAGAACAGGCTGTAATCTTAGGTTGAGGCGAGGAGCTGGTTGTAAACTTATACACCCCATGATATAAGTGAAACTGATATGCTTTTTCTTACATTTGCTTAGGGGAATTGCTGGGTGAAGGCCCTTTACTTGCTCTAACAGCAAGTTTTAAGTGGAAGCAAGTAAATAAGAGAACACTGAATGTAATGAAAAGTTTTCCTGTAGCAAATAAATACTCATAGTGCAACAGGAGACGTTTGTAGCTGAAGTCATCTGTATGTCTGGTTCTCCTGTTTCTTTGGAGACAAGCTGATATAAGAAGGCAATAAAAACAGAATGCTTGTTTCTTTCAAATGCAAAAAAGATAATGTTTGCTGAAAGCATTCAAGTTGTTTTCTACATCTGGGAGCAAAATAAAGATAAGACCAAACCAGATAGCACTTAGTGTAAATAGACGCACAGGCTGCATCATGCATTTTAGTATGGATAACCTTAATTATAAATAAGTTAAAGCCTTTGTGCGTAGTTGTCAATCTGGGACAATTGTTCATATTAGGAGGGTTAAACTTCATTATTTTAAGATGTACATTGTTTTGGGTGTTTGTATTAAGTTAATGATTATGGGAGTGTTCTGGAGATGTTAGTTTTTATTGGTTAAGGGTTTTCATTAAAGCAAAATGCCTTGTAAGATGTGACATAGGTTCAAATGGATATGAAAAGAAACAACCATATAAAAGATCAGCCTGCCAAACATTAGTGTATGTATGTGACACAAAAGCTGAATCTAGACATTAAAAAAGCTGTTCTACATAACAGGTGGGAATAATAACGTCTTATAATTGCAACACGTTCCATAATATCAAAGCCAGATGTACAAGACAGCAGGTCAATCCAAAAGCAAAAAGTGTGAGCAAACTTTCCATAATATCTTTGAACGTGAATGGTCACACAGGTGTATACAAAAAAAAAAAAAAATAAGAGTAGTGAACTATATTAAGAAATGTAGAGTGAAAATAGCTATTGTACAGGAGAGACATTTGGAAAGAAGTGAACATGTGAATTTGATAAAAAAAGGATTTCACGGTGGTTGTTCAGCAGAATATCTGGGACAGAGGAAAAGAAGAGTACTTCTATTAATTGCTAGACAAGCCCCAGTAGTAACAGCAGAGGGAAAAAGATGATAAAAGATATGTAGTAGTAAAAAGGATTTGAAGTAGCTTCTACTGGCAGGCAAAACTACACTGTGATGTATTTATATTCCACCTAAAACTGCTACAATTGAGCTTAAGAAAATTCTGGAAGAAATGATCATTTCATCTAGGAAAATTAGTTATAGATGGGTAATGGAATTTTATTTGCAACAATGAGGATGTATCTGGGGGGGGCCTAGAATGGAAAATGTAACTAGAGGGGTAGATCTTTGAAGAAATTTGTGAAAATATGTGGTATGGAATATGTGAATTCAGTATTAGGAACTCAGAGATAATTTCCATATTATTCCCCAAGGTACAAAAACTGGGCTAGGCTAGACAGAAATTATATTTCACAGGAACATGTGCACTTATTTGAAAGTTTTTACATGCATTCAGTAACTGTATCGGATCATTCACCAATAGCAACTAAAACAAAAATGCAGTGTAGTAAAATAAAAATGAGACACTGGCACTTCCCAATCTGTTAAACACAGAGAAATTTAAGAAATGGGTACTGGAAGATATTTGGGAGTTGCTAGGGAAGATAGAAATTTCCTCAGAAAATATAGCTAGGGAGTGGGATAAAATGAAAGTTCACTTTAAAAATAGGGTAGAAATAAAAGAAAAAGAGAGTGAGTTAAGAAACAGCAAGAAATATTTTGAAGAACTGGCAAAGTTTAAAAGTATTGCAGAATGGGGGAATCCCACAGAACTAGAATAGGCATAACTGCAGAGTATAAAGAGAAAATAGGGGACTACTGGATAATATGCATGAATTTAGAAAGTTTGCTGTTGAGCAACTGTATGTTGTTAGTAACTTCAGGGCACAAAAGCTTTTGTCATAAGAGCTCTGGCAAAGAAATTAGAAGGGGTTGTTGACAAGCTTAGGGAACCTATAATAAGGAAAATAACCAGAGGTCATGTAGAGGAGTATTAGAAATGGTTTGGAAATTTTATGAAAATCTGTATAAAGCAGAGAAATGTGGAAATGAAAAAAATTGGAATGGAACTATTTTATGGAAGAATTAAAAATGCCAATGTATGAGGTGGATGAGGATCAGTTATTAATAGGATAGGACGAGATGAGATAAAGGTGGTAATTTATAACCAATTACCAGTCTACAGGAAAGTCTTTAGGAATCGATGGTATTCCTGTGGAAGTTTAGAATTTAGGAAGATAGAAAGTGATAAAGATCTTAAAGGTTGTGTTTAACAGTATTTTAAAGGGTCTATATTACCATATTGAATGGTAATAATCTCGAATGCTGATATTAGTGAAAACGCAGAGGTTGCACTACAGTGAGGAAAGGACAAATATTTCAATCCTCACTGTACCGCGACCCCCAAAAAACAAGTTTGTTTACCTGCATTTTCGCTAATATCAGCTTTCAAGATTATTACCATTTGATGTGGTAATATAGACCCATTTTAAAAGTTAGAGAAAGCTGTAGTGGCTATAATACCTAAAGATGGTAAAGACCCATCAAATCCAGCTTCATATAGGCCCATTTCAATTCTAAATCATTATTATAAAGTGTTTATGTCTAGGCGTTGCCAAAACTGATACATATGGATCAGTGAGATTTTGTGGCATGGAGGCAATCATTTGGTAGCATTAATAGAACAATGATGATCCAGAGAGAATCAGAATGTAAGAAAAGACATCTGATGTTAAGTTGTCAATCTCGCCTTCATTCTTGCTGGATGGGTTCGGAGCCGATCCTCGGCTCCGACTCGGCCACTCTAAAAGCTCGAGAGCTAGTTCCACCGGCTCGAGGCTCCCCTATATCCCACAATGCTAGGCGGTAACTCCTCAGATCTCGTTTGCCACTACAGCGATCGAGGTGTGTTCCTACCGGCTCAGGTTAGTTTTTTGGTAAAGAACTAGTTTCTTAGCCTTTTTTCCCCTTTAAAGTTAGTTTTCTTATTAATAGTTAGTTTTAAATTAATTTATCCCATTCCCGTTAACTTTCCACCCCATTTTTTCCACAAAATCTCTAGATTTTTCCCTCGGGCCCTAGGCCCAGTCCCTCCCTCCCTGTGGTGAGTGACTGTGTTTTATAGGGATTTTTATTTCTATCTACTATAATTTGTTTAAATTAGTTTAATTTATCCCTAAGTGTAATCGGTGTGTGTGTGTGCTTGTGTGTTACACTTTCCCTTAGAAATGTCTAAGGATTCAAAGGTCTCAGGCTTTAAGAAGTGTGACTCGTGCTGTCAGAAGATGTCTCTGACAGACGGTCACACTTCTTGTGTGTACTGCCTGGGACCTTTGCACCTGCAGGACTCATGTGCTGTTTGCCATGGCTTCAGCCCTAGAGTCCTGCAGGAGCGAAAAAATAAACTTATCTTAAGGGGCTTACTTAAGCCTGAGGGTCCCTCGACTCCGTCATCGGGGAGACCCTCTAAGCCTTCTAGACCTTCGGCTCCAGCCTCTGAGCCGTCTTCTGGAGGCCCTAAATCTATTCGAACATCGGCTCCGGCCGGAGCCGATGAAACTCGAATTCAAGCCCCTACAGTGTCCTCTGCTCCGGCCGGAGCCGAGGAAGACATTACTCTGTCGGCTCCGATTGTTTTATCGGAACCGACATCGAAAAAGAGGTCACGATCTCCATCTATTGGCTCCGTTCATTCGGCTCCAGCATCACCCTTGCTGTCTGAACTGAGCCATAGATCCCACTCTTCTAGGTCTTCCAGGTTATCGGACCATGACCTTCAGAGGGTAGTGAGTCAACTTCTTAAGTCCGAGGCATTAGCCCAGATGCTTCAAAGTCCAGCTCAACAGTCGAGACCTATTCCTACCACTCAAACTATTCCTCCTCTGACTCTCTTGAGTTCGGAGCCAGAGCGGCTCGGACCCGAGACTGTGGTGGCGTCGGAACTGATACCTTTGTCTTCGGTTCCGTCATCTGCTCTGATGTCTTCTTTGGAAGAATCTCGGCGCCAAACTTCCCTCGTCAGCTCCGAGGGGGCGAGTGGCATCGGACCCTTGTCGGACCCCGCTCTCCCTCTCGGTGCTTCGGCGCTGGTGAGTTCGGCTCCGACATCTGCCTCGGAGCCATCACTGTCGGTGCCGGGGGAGGTTTTCAGTTTTTCGGAACGGAGACCTCCAGCTCTGCCTGACAGGGGTGCCTTTGAGGTCATGAGGAGCGTGTTAGAACCAGGTTCTACTCCACAGTCAGTTCTTTCTGCCCCTCCCCTATGGTGCCTCCGGTGATTTCGTCTCACTCTCTCATCCCCGACCGTAGAGAGCCAGCTCCTCAAGTTTCCCCTGTGGGGATCTCCTCCTCTTCCGAGGCCTCTCCTGACCCTATAGGAGAGCCCCCTAGGAAGAGGCAGTGTAAGAGGTAGCACATTGACTCCCCTGAGTCTATCACCTCTGACACTGATTTAGAGGATTCTGAAGGTTCCCCTCGTTCCCCCTCTGAAGATGTCTCCTTTGCAGATATCCTTGAAATCTTAAAACAGAGGGGGAATTGGCCAGCCCTCAACCCTTCAGAGGATGAATCAGTGTACCTTGAGGCATTTGGCTCTCGCCCTTCCACCTCCTGGGTGTCCCCTCCCTTTGACCCCCTTATGCAAGTGGTGGCAAAGAAGGCTTGGGCGGCTCCTGACTCAGTGGAACCCACCCCCAGGAGACCATCAAAGTTCATCACGGCCCCCAAGGATAAAGAATTTCTGACCAAAGGCGTCTCTGTGGATGCTATGGTGGTGGCTGCGGCTACCAAGAAGGAGTTAGCTGATCCTTCGGTGCCTGTTCATCCTCCTAACAAGGAGTCTAGGTCAATGGACAGGTACGGGAAGCGGATGTTCTCGTCAGCGACCTTTACTATGAGATCACTGAATTTACCTGTGTCATTTTACTCGACTTCAGAGGGACTTACTCAAGGAAGCGAGTGAAATGTTGAAGGACCCAACAGC
Organism: Protopterus annectens; assembly: GCF_019279795.1. Classification (NCBI taxonomy): domain Eukaryota; kingdom Metazoa; phylum Chordata; order Ceratodontiformes; family Protopteridae; genus Protopterus; species Protopterus annectens. The sequence goes on from NC_056728.1 coordinate 899,163,252, forward strand.
TGCGAGTTTTCAGGATAGGATGAACTCTCAGCTGGCTACCCTTAATTCTATAACCAACTCCTCCATGCGCCTCCTTTCATATGCGGCGGATGGAGCAAGTAGAGCGGCAGGTACAGGTGTAGCCTTGCGTAGGCACGCCTGGATGCGGCTTTGTAACTTTGCGGACCCTTTTAAGGCGTCCTTCACTAATTCCCCCTTTGATGGATCATCCCTCTTTGGTCCTCAAGTGAAGGAAACCCTAACTAGGTGCGAGACTGATGGCAAAACTCTTTCTGCCGTCGGAGTCCGTTTTTCTACTCCTTCTAGACCTTACCCCAAAGGTCAGAAGGGGGGAAAGATGTGGTTCCGTAAACAATCTCAAGGAGACTTGCCTGACGCACAGAGTCGATTCCCCTCTAGAGGCAGAGGGGGGAACAACAATGGTAGATACCGTCCCAGAGGCAGAGGGGCCCGAGAATCAGGGCAGTCGAGAATCCTTTCCCGACAAGCCCTTTCAGCATCCCTGAGGTGTTGCCCGACTGTCCACCTTCGGAGGCAGTCGGGGGAAGGTTGTCACTGTATCCAAAAGCCTGGCTATCCCTAACTCAAGACAAGTGGGTACAGTCTATCATTTCCGAAGGCTACAGAATCCCTTTCCTTTTCATTCAAGCTGTCCAAAAATCCCTTCCAGACGTTCCACCCAGTCAAAGGGAGCAAGCAGCATTAGAAATTTCAAAGCTGCTCACAAAAAGAGCCATTCAACCAGTGCCAGCAGACCAAGTAGGATCCGGAACCTACTCCAAATTCTTTTTGGTTCCAAAGAAAACGGGACTGGAGACCCATTTTGGATCTCAGCAACTTGAACAAGTTTATCAAGAAAACAAAGTTCCGGATGGTCACGCTGCAGTCCATTCTTCCCCTTTTGGAGCAGGACAGCTGGATGTGCTCTATAGATCTCCAGGATGCGTACTATCACATCAAGATGAATCGACGCTCCAGGAGGTTTCTCCGCTTCAGGCTGGGAACCAGTCATTTTCAATTCAGAGCCCTGCCCTTTGGTCTCACTACAGCCCCCCGAGTGTTTACCAAATGCATGGCAGTGGTAGCCTCTCATCCGAGACGACAAGGATTCCAGGTGTTTCCTTATTTAGACGACTGGCTCCTTACAGCCCCCACCAAGTATCTTTTACTCCTCGCCAAAGACTACACCTTTCGCACATGTCAAGTGCTAGGCATTTCAATAAACTATGAAAAGTCTGTCTTGTCGCCTTGTCGTGTTATTACTTTCATAGGCGCAAATCTAGACACAGTCAAGATGCCAGCCAGACTCACAGAGCAGAGGATAGCAGACATACACAAACAGGTCTGTCTTCTCTTGCAGAGCAACAAGGTCAAAGCCAGACGGATCCTGAAAGTCTTGGGGATCATGGCGGCGGCCATCCCTTTCCTGCCATTAGCTCGCTTCCATATGAGGATTTTGCAATGGATGCTCTTCACTCAATGGTCTTACCAAAGCCTCCCAATGTCCCATCCTATTCGGATAACTCAATCGTGCAAGAGTCTCTCTTGGTGGATCACATCTCCTCAGCTCCTCCTAGGGAGACCTTTTGTCCCTCCCCCTCCGGTTGCTACAGTGACAACGGACGCCTCCCTGATCGGGTGGGGGGGGGGCATTTCCAGGGCAGGACAGTCCAGGGCATGTGGCAACCATTCGAGTGCCACTTGCACATAAACATCCTAGAGATGAGAGCAGTGCTTCTAGTGTTGCAAGCCCTACAAGACTCTCTTCCCAAGGGGACTATAGCAATCCAAACAGACAACATGTCTGTAGTGTGGTACATCAACAAACAAGGCAGAACCAGGTCTTACCCCCTATGTCGAGAGGCACTCAGACTATGGCAATGGGCGATTTCTTCTTAGCGATTTCTGTTAGCAACACACATCCCCGGGAAGTCCAATGTGATTGCAGACAAATTGAGCAGAGCTATTCTCATGCCTCACGAGTGGTCTGTGAACGATTCAGTGCTGGAGAAAGTTTTTCGAAAGTGGGGCAGGCCTTGCTGTGACCTTTTCGCTACTCCTCAAAACAGCAAGTGCGACGATTTTTTCACCCTCTTTCCCCAACCAGGCCACCCCAGCAGAGACGCTCTAGTACACGTTTGGCCCCAGGGACTTCTGTATGCCTTTCCTCCTTTCCCACTGATATCCCAGCTGATACAGAAAGCCATCGCTCAGGAAGCTTCTATGATCCTCATTGCCCCTTACTGGCCTCGACAAGTTTGGTTCCCCTTTCTCCACCGTTATCTGTTGGAACAACCTTGGCATCTGGACCCAGTTCCAGACCTCTTGACCCATCAGTCGGGTCAGTTGCACCACTCCCTTCCCTCTCTGAACCTCAGAGCGTGGTTCCTCCAATTCCGACCTTAGCCAGGCTTCCTTTGATATCTCACTCAGTTAGAGATATCTTGATTGCCTCTCATAAATCTTCCACTCGGAAGATTTATCATAGCAAGTGGAAACGTTTTTCCTATTGGGCGCTGTCAAGGAATATAGATCCTTTCACTGCTTCTATTCAAACAGTTCTAGACTTTCTAGCCGAACTTTTCCATGCAGGTTCGTCCCCATCTACTATTAGAGTTCAATTGGCTGCAATTTCGAACTTTCATGTTGGGGTCTCAGAGTCCTCTATTATGTCTCACAAACTCTGCAAGGCCTTTTTGAAGGGAGTCTTTCTACTCAAACCACCCATCAGAGATCCTCCATCTCAATGGGATCTCAATTTGGTTCTGGCATCCTTAATTCTTCCCCCCTTTGAACCTGCGGCTTCATGTTCTATAAAATTACTTTCGTGGAAGACACTCTTCTTAGTAGCTATCATCTCAGCTAGAAGAGTCTCTGAACTTCATGCTCTGTGTAGTCGACCCCCTTATCTAGTATTTCATAAAGACAGGGTGTCCTTGCGTACTAACCCGTCTTTTTTGCCCAAAGTAGCTTCATTGGCAAATTTAAATCAAACTATTGAGCTTCCTGTTTTCTTCCCAAATTATTCTAATAGGTCAGAACAAAAGTTACACTGCTTAGATATTCAGCGTCAACTTAGGTTCTATTTAGACAGGACCAAACAATTCAGGAAATCTGACCAACTGTTTGTTTCTTATGCAGAAGGTAGAATGGGCCTTCCAGTCTCTAAAGTTTCTCTCTCTAGATGGCTTACTTCGTTAATTACCCTAGTGTATGAGATAAGACATCAACGGTTGCCATCCAAACCCAGGGCTCATTCAACTAGAGCTTTAGCCACTTCAGTAGCTTTCCAAGATAGGCTGCCTATTGATTCGATTTGTTCTGCAGCTACTTGGGCTTCTCCCCATACCTTCATTTCTCATTATAAGTTGGACTTGGCCTCTAGAGACCGAGCCAACTTTGGTTCCACTGTACTCAAGAGTCTGTTCCGATAGGCCACCGGGACAAGGTGCTAGGGACGTGGTCCCATCCAGCAAGAATGAAGGCGAGATTGACAACTTAACATTTAGAAGTTATGTACCTACCATAACGTTCCATGTTAGTTGTCTTCTTCTCGCCTTCTTTCTTGCATCCCACCCTCCTTCCCCCTAGCCAGGACAGACCTAGAGGAGTTTTTCTTTGTTCCTTATGGAATTTTATTGCTGGCCTTAGCTTTCAAACGAGATCTGAGGAGTTACCGCCTAGCATTGTGGGATATAGGGGAGCCTCGAGCCGGTGGAACTAGCTCTCGAGCTTTTAGAGTGGCCGAGTCGGAGCTGAGGATCGGCTCCGAACCCATCCAGCAAGAAAGAAGGCGAGAAGAAGACAACTAACATGGAACGTTATGGTAGATATATAACTTCTAATTTTTGTTAGATATTGATGCAGAGAAAGCATTTGAGCAATCTGGGATTTTGAGTAGGGCAATGGGAGCATTTGGTATGATAATCAAGAAAAGTGGCTTTATTAGTGGATGATGATATAAAACCAGAAACGGATATTTCAGTGTTTTGGAACATTCTGAAACAGTTTCATGTCTTTTCGGGATACATAATAAATGAAGCTAATAAAACAAATGCAATAGCTGTAAACTTTGTACCCATAAATGAATTGTTTCAGCAGTACCCATTTTTATGGGGACATGATAAAATTAAATATTTAGGAGAATGGCTTGAAATGGATTCTGTTATGGCAGCTAAGGATATGTGGAAAAAGACTACAAAAAAGATAGTACAAAACAGAGTAACTGGAAGCTCTGTTTTATTGATATGGATCGCAAAATATAAGCAGTGAAAATGTTTAGTCCTTTCATTTTATACAGAGGTCAGGCATATTTTTATCAACCAGAGGAGAAATTGTGGATAGCAATTAATTAAGAGGTGAAGGATTTTATCTGGGAGAGGAAGTGGGCAAGATTCAAGTGGGATAAGTTAATCCTTCTAAAAGAACAAGTGGTTTTAGATTGCCTGATTTGAAGGAATATTTCAGAGTTACATACTTAAGACTCCTATACATAGCAAAAACAGAAAGCTGTAATTCAAGGTGGAAAGGGAGGATGATGAAATGGGGGGAGCTCAAGAAACAAGGAGATACTGTGATTTTTGGATTCAGATCCTAAAGGATAACAACAATAATATAGAATATTATGGGGTCTGAATGGAGAGAGAGGTCAGCAAGCAGAGTAGAGCAGTATTGCTGAAATTTAATTCATCCTGAAGTCTTGGTGAGTACCTTCACAAGGTAGCCTGTTTTTCACAAAATCTCACCAAGACAACACTGATATATAGACTGTATTTTATATAGCTTATATCATGGACAGAATTAGGTCAAAAATGAGAAAGGATAGCTGGGTGCACAAGACCCAGAATAAAAAAAGTGCCCAATCCTGGTAGGCACACTGATGCCAGGACTGGAAAAAATGACAATGTAGAATCCTCAAACTATGGAAGTATTTCTACAATGGGGCCAGGTCAGGCCTGGTGGAGTATGGCCCCCCTGTTGTGTATCGGCATCAAGCGGGAATGGAAATCAAACCAGAAATAGGTAAAAATCAGGTAGCAACTGAATGTGCCAAAAGCAAAAGAAAGAATATAAGGTGACGCATCAGATGAGAAGGCAAGAAATGTGGAAATTGCATAAATATAGTTGCAAGTTTAAAAAAGTCCTGGAATAACCTCATGTCGATCAGGATCCAACACAGGTATGGTTAAGGAGAGGCAAATTCAAACCAAAAGATGAAAGGTCAATATTGGAGGCCCAAGATAATGGGCTGTGTACATGTTGGGTTACAAAGCCCATTGAACATGTGGGAGAAACAGACAAATGTAAGTTTTGTAAAATAGAAAACAGTTGCACACCTTGTTGCTGGTTGTGATATACTAATGACAGAAGGACTGAGTTCTGTGGCAAGACTGTTGCACTGGGGATTATAATGTTGAATTAGCTGAAAAACACTGGAAACATGAGCCACAAAGCATCATAGAAAATAATGAAGTCTGCATCACGTGCGATCACCAGTTATCAACAGTCGCAAAGACAGATGCAAGAAAACAAGATATAGTGGTCCATGAGAGACAGTCATAAAATATCAGGATTTGCTGGCAGAAACAAGAGCAATGTGGAAGAAAGATACCCAGACGATTCCAATAGTAGTAGGAGCAATGGGTCTTGTAAGAAAGAATCTGCAATCTTATTTAGATATGTTACCAATACAAGTAAGTCCATATGAATTGCAGGAGTTATTACGGGAAACATTGCAGGTTCTGAGAAGAGCACTTCTGGCTGACAAAGATTGAAACAATACTAATTTCATGAACTTTAATCATACTTTGAGTTAGGAATGGGGTCCATTCCCGTCCTGGTATTAGAAACCCAAAAGATTTGGAGAAACTAAAAAACACCCATTATATTCATAAAGTAGTGTAAAGTATTCTAAGAACTTAGCCATCATGGGAATAGACAAAGGAGATTTTACCAATAGGGATGAATACAATTAGGAATACAGAAAATAGTTGAGGGGGCTAGAATTTACTGGGGAAAACTGGCAAAGGAACCAAGTGCAGATTAGAGACTGCTTACCCTATCAAGGATTGATATCAGAGTATAGGCAAAAAGAAACAAATTGGGGGATCCTAAGTGAAAGGTCAGCACTGGTAGAGATTTTAGTAGAATCTGGAGCAGAAGCTGCTGTTAAAAAAGGTTTAATTAGTAGGGAATGTGATGGCCTCTGTACCCCGGGCCAGTAAACAAGGATCCATAATTTTCACCACTGACACCTGTAAGAGACTGTCACTAAAAGCAGGAATGAATTTACACAATATTGACAGATGCAGCTCTCTGCTTCAAGCACAGTTACCCGCAAGAGCACACAGTGAACATTCTTCAGACCTGGGACTGGACTCTTTGTCTCTCCAGGTCCAAACAAGAATCACTTTCAAGCACTGTATCTCAGTTCCATGTAGCTGACACACCCACACGTGGGTATTTGATTTTCACACACACACACCTGGGAAAGGCTGGTACACATTTACTTAACTGTACCCTTCTGCCCAGACTATAAGGTAACTATGCTGCCACTCTTCAACTACTCTCAGGGTCTTACAAGGGTATCCAATTATACTGAGTAAAACCAAATACTAACACAAATGGTAGAGTGCAACAACCAAAGTAGTCAGGCTTTTCGGAGTGGCCAAGGCGTCACTCAAATAAGCACAAGTACTCTCAAGGCATTAAAAGTATTCTCTAAAAGGCCAGACACAATGAAAGGTATGAAAATGTTTAATAATAAATAAAGTAGAAAACATGAGCTTACCAAATATCTAAGTACAATAAACACCAGAGTTTCAATCGCAAGAAAAGTAAAAACACAATTGGACAGATTCAAACAGTTGCAGAAAAACACTACTTAACTAATCTCACTGTATTTCCTGACTATCTGAAGAATAACTGTTCCTAGCTAACTTAATTAATGCAGCAAGGCGGGATGCTGAGATGCTTACTTCCACAATTCAAGGTGACGAGCTTTAAACTGAACTGAACAACTAACTCAGCTGATCAACTGACTGTGTTAACTGTCATAGATCTTTTATTTATCTAGATTCCAAAAGTAACAAAACAAAACTGCCGTTAGTTCCATCCTCTCAGTGCTGGTTATGGAATGTCATCACATTTGATCACCTGACTCTGGTGCAGTACACATTCAGAGCTTTGCTAAGATCTGTTGCAGTATTTGAAAATTATAGAACAATTTCAAAAACATCTACTCTTCCCCTCCAGAATTCTTTGTTTAAACATATACATATACATTTAATCAGTTATAATAACTCTGTTGATACATTTTTAACACAAGCATCTGTATAAGTAAGTGTGATAGTCAAATACAAAATTGTTTATAAAACTCCTGCTAGCTATGCTGGCATATGTTACACATGCACTGACCTATTGTCCGTGTTATAGATGGCAATACCTCACCCCCCCTTTGAAGACTCAAGCTAGTTTTTCAAGTGACCCTGAAAAATGTTGTTCGAGAGGAATGGGCCAGATTGGGAACACATTAAACTGTACCCTGTCTTGAGTGTCCACGTGCATTGGTATTGCAGTTTGGACTGGCTAACACAGGGGATCCTCCCAAAGCCCCTTTAAGCTTTTGGAATGCCTGCTCGCAAGTTGGGGTCCACACTTCCTTATCTGGCCTGTTTTTCCTAGTCAGGTTTGTAGCAACCAGCTGCCCCCAAGAATGCCCTCACCTGCTTTTTGGTAACTGGGGCAGGCCACACCTGAATAGCTTCCACTTTGGCATGTTCTGGCATAATCCTATGACTCCCCACTCTATCCCAGGTAGGAGACCCCTGCCATGCCCACCTGACACTTAGGCTCAATGATCAGTCCTGCTCTTTTCAGTCTGCCCAGGACCTTGTTGACATGCTGAGGCTTCATCATGTTAACATAGTACGGTTTGTGCCCCTGCCTCCTGCCAAGTAGGTTTGTCATGTAATTAACAATACTGACCTTCCTTACTACTTCAGAGGGTCCCTCCCAAGCTGCCTTCAGCTTATTGTGCTTGACTGGAATGAGCACCATAACCTGCTGTCCCACAAAATTCTCTTGGGCTCGAGCATTCCTGTCACACCTGCTGTTGTGCTCATGCCAGGTTCTCCTGGGCCAAGCTTATGAGTTCCCTATGTCTTGTCTTAAGGTTTAGGACATATGCCACAGCAAAATTCTTGTGGGATTCACACTCACCCCCCCCCCCACTTATTACAAATCATATCTGAAAGCCCCCCCTCATCCTATGGCCCATACAGCACCTCAAAGGGTGAAAAACCTGTAGATTCCTGTGGTACCTCTGTGCAAATGGTAGATGGAACAACTATTTTCCCACTCGCTCTTAAACTGGTCTGCAAATGCCTATAGTGTAGTGTTTAACCTCTCCACAAGACCATTAGTCTGGAGATGGTAGGTGTGGTTTTTAGGTGCTTCACCCCACAATGCTTCCACAGACAAGCCAGCAGGTTTGACATGAAATTGGCACATCTGTCAGTCAGTATTTCTTGCGGGAAACCTACATTGCTGAAAATCTCTTAAAAAGCATTTGCCACCTTCTCTGCCTCGATAAAGGATGGTGCCTCCACCTTAGGGTACCTAGTAGCATAATCTACTACCACCAGTATTATACGTCTTTCCCTGTGGAACTTGGGGTACTCAGAGGCCTTACAATGTCCATATCTACCCTCTGAAATGGCTCCTTAAGCACATGCAAAGGCATCAATGAAGCTTTGACCTTGTCCCCTGCAATACCTACCTATTGTCACTGCTCACAGGTCCTGCAGTACCCTGTTACATCCCTTGCAATCCCAGGCCAATACAAGTTCTGCATAATATGTCTCTTGGTACACTTTATGCCCATTTGACCTGCAAAAAAATATTATGGTCTATGGGTAGAAGTGCCAGGTGGTAGGCTGTGAGCACTACCATCTTCTGTATTACCTCACCTTCTAGTCCTCCCTCAGGTGTCCACTCTCTATACAGTGACCCTTTGTACCAGTTTACAGGCTCCCCTTTTCCTTGAGCATCAGGTGTCTCCTTGGCTACCTCCCCAAAAGCTGAGCCTGTCTCAACTCTAACTTTGTGACCCTTCTCAGCTCACCCCCAAACAGGAAGCCTGCAATCTTCTGACAGTGGTACCTCACTGTCAGCCTGGATACTACCACACACCTCTGTCCTTGCAGTCACCCTGTCCATGTCAACATCAGTACCTACCAGCAGCTGTGGCTCAATTTCAGGCTCACTGCTGCAGGGTAGCCCCCTCCCTGAAACAGCCACATCACTATCCCCAGCTGTAGGTGTGGGGCATGTCTGCATCTCTCTTGGCTACCAGACTTGCATGCCTGTCTCCAAGCCTGACTTGAGTGTGACTGCATGCACATAAGGTATTGCATTACCAGAATCATTCTCTATCAAGACATCTGCAGAAATATCCTCAAACACAGCTGCCTGTTTGCTTCCTTTTCCACTCTCCCAGTCAAGGTGTACCCTGGCCAAAGGTGTTTGGTATGGGATCCCTCCTAAAGCTTTTATTGGAGTGAACTGCCCAAGCAAGTCCTGCTCCTGTTTAAGCACTGCAGGCTTCACAATGGTTACATCAGAAGCTCTCTGTCTCTTAACAGTGGCCTGTCTTCCATCCACTAAGATAGGATACAAACTCTGGTGATAGTTTGGTACTACTGTTGTTTCCAGACAACTTACTACTGGCAAGCTGTTATTCCCACTTGAAGGCCCCCTCACCTTTTGTTCCTCACCTTTCTTGAGTGGGCAGTTGTATGCTACATTTTATTTATTTATTTATTGCAGTTTGTTAACTGGGAAAGTCCATTGGGCCATAGTAGACCTTTTTCAATGGAAGCCCGAGGAGAAAAGCTTGAGACAGAAAGACAATATTGAAAAACATTCAAAAGTAATAACTAAGTACAGCATTTTATGATATATGCAAGAATAACAAATTAATGTTTAATTAGTACATGGAGACAAAAGAATTATTCATGCAAACGCTGTGTTTTATATAGTATAGGGTAAAGAGAGGGGTCAGGATTCAGGAAGGATGAGTACAGGAGCATTCCCAGAGAGAGGAGAGATAAGAGTGGAGTAAGGTTTTAAAGGAAGGGAGATTCTGGGTAATTCTAATGTGAGGGGGAAGAGAGTTCCATAATCTAGCAAGGGAGAAGAATAGTAAGATTTGCCCTAGAGAATGTAAAGGTTTGTAGAGTTCCAGGAGGTTTTGATTTGTGGATCTTGGTGTTCTATGTGGCTGATGGATTTTCTAAGGTATTGGAGAGAAATGGACAGCTAGAGGGCTTAACAATGAGCTTGTGTGCTGCTGTTAGTTAAATGAAAGTTAGGTAGTTTGGGAGTTCCAACCAGTTTAGGGCATGGAGGGAATTGCAGTGATGAGTGGAGTATTTGGATTCTGAGACAAATTTAGAAATTTTATTATAGCATGAAGATAGTTTAGATTTCAGGGTTGATTGGAGATTAGTAAGTAGTGGGTTTTCACATAGAAGGGAGCGGATGAGGTAGATGGTGGGTAGGAGTTGTTTGGATGAAAGATAACGGTAGCGTCTGTGATGATAAAGCATTCCAAGCTTTTGATGTTTTTTTTTAATATTGGTTTGTAGATGGATGCCAAATTTTAGCTGGTCGTCAATAAGGATCCCCAGAAGTTTTACATGGGGAACTATTTCAATAGAGGTCTTGTTTTGACTGAGTATAGAGAAGGATGCTTTGTCAATAGCAGTGTGTCTAGAAGGGGAATAAAATCATTATTTTGGATTTAAGGGCTAAGATGGTTGTCAAGCATCTAGGACTCTGTGGAGGAGAAGGCCTCTTGAGTAAGGTTTATTAATTTGGTGGAGCAGATGATAGAGGTGTCTGCTTATTGGATGAGTTTAGCATTGTGGATTTTTCTGGTGGAAGTCATTAATAAAAATATTGAATAGTAAGGGACCCAATATAGACCCTTGAACAAATATTGGAGTGTGAAGGAAAGAGGAAGTACAGTTCCATTTTACAGCTTGTTCCCTGGCTGAAAGATAGCTGGTGAACCAGTTGATAGAAGAGGAGGAAAGATTAAGATGAGAGAGCTTAGAAAGGGAGGAGCTTATGAGAGACACTATCGAAGGCCTTGGATAAGTCAAGGAGGAGGGTAGAAACTATGTTGCCAGAGCTTCGAGCAGAGTTGATAATTTCAAGGAAGGAAAGGAGGGAAGTGGTGGTGCTTTGTCCTGGTCTAAACCCATGGTGTGTTGGAGTCAGTAGTTGGTTGTCAAGTAGGATAAAAGTTGTAGGTGGATAGACTTTTTGAGATAGGGGGTAGGATAGCTATTGGGCGAGAGTTGGAGATTAAAAAGTTACCACCTCCTTTTTGAAGGGGGTGATGAAGGCTTTTTTACAGAGGACTGGTACATAGGATTCTTGGATGGAGCGATTAATTAGGATGGAGATGGGAAAGGCTATGCCATCGGCAGCTAGTTTGTAAAAGTTGGATGGAATGTTATCTGTGGCATTAGAACATGGTTTTTATTTTAGTAGTTTTTTTATAGTGTGGGTAGGAATAGGGCTGAGAGTTATTGGTGGTTGAAGCCATGGTTTCAGATATGTTGGAGGATATATTATTTGGGAAAGATGATGTAAGTTTGGCTATGGAATCAATGAAAAAGGAGTTGAATTGGGTAGCTAGGAGAAGGTCAGGAGAGTCTGGGTTAGGATAGGGGTTTTCTTGCCCTGGAGAGAGAATTGATGTGATGCTACTCCAGAATTTTTTGGGGTTGGTTTTATGGTTGTTTTGAAGTTTAAGATGATAGGATTTATGGTCAATGGCTATTTTTTTTTTTTGTTTTTTTTTTTTACTTGATTTCGTAGTTGCTTGTATTTAGCAAGAGAGTTGGGAGTTTTTAATTTTTTATGGTATTTCCAGATTTTGTCTCGGAGATGCATAAGGATTTTTGTCTCTCTGGTTAGCCAGAGGGCTATTTTGGATTTGAGTGTTCTGGTTCTGCAGGGGGCAAAGCAGTTAAATAGATCAGAGAAAACTGTATTGAAATGTGAGACAGCAGTGTCTAAAGGAAGGGACTTTGGAGGGTTCCAGTTTATCTGTTTTAAGGCACTGGAGAAGATTTGGGGGTTGAAGTTTTTTGTGGTGTGGGTTGTAATGTATTTATGCTGAAGGAGGAGGAGGGGGGAAGGGGAATGGAGTGTGAAGGCAGGGAGATGGTCATTAAGGGAGTCAGGGAGAATGCCAGTATCAGAAATTCAGTTTGGGTGGGAGACTAGTATCCAGTTGATGATGCTACCTGTGGTATTATCTTTATTTGGTCTAGTGGGAGTTTTGATTAGCTGTGTGAATTGATATAGGTTAATGCTTTGAGAGGGGATTAATGAGTCAGTGGAAGACCAGTTAATATTGACATTGCCTAGGATTATTGTCTCATTATTTATGTTGATGGTGAACCAGGATAGAATATCTTCCAGAATAGGGATATTGTTGCCTGGTGGTATGTACAGGGTGGCAATGCATAAACTGTTATTGTTGTTAATGTTGAGAAGGGTTGAGGTTAGCTCAGCAGTGTCAAATAGAGGTATGGGCTTAGTATAGAGTATTCCTCCACCTTTCTTTTAGGATCTGTCATTTTTTATGAGTTTATAGTTTGGGGGTGTTATTTTGGTGTCTTTTATATGTGGCTTTAGTCAGGTTTCTGTGATAGAGAGAATATCAGGCTTGTTGTGGGAGATCCTGGCATGAAAAGCAGGTATTTTATTACAAAGGCTCCTGCCATTAATTGTAGCAAAGAGAAGAGATTTATGGGGAGGCGATGAACAATTTGAGTTTGGTTTGGAAGAGAATTTATGTGAAAGTTCTGGGTTAGGATGTATGTCTCCAGAGTGAAGGAGGAGGGAGATTCATTTAGAATAGAGTAAGGATAGGTATCTATGTTCTAAGGGTTATAGGTTAAGGTATTAGAACCTATGGAGCTTAGCTTGATGGCTATGGGAAGTGGTTTACAGGGAGCAAGGAAGAGTTTCCTTTTAAAGAGAAAAGATACATTATGTGTATAGAGATGGGAAGAGGCTTGGGCTGTGGAGGGAGATTCTTTTTTAATATGTATTGAAGTTGGGTAGCATTGTCGCCTCACAGTAAGACGCTGTCTGGTTCGATTCTCAGCTAGAGCGTCTTCTGCGTTGAGACATGCATGAATGGGCGTGCCTTCGTTGAAGGTTGTGCGTCAGGGCTGGTAACTTGGCACATAAAAATCAACTACCAGTCATTAGCAGACTGAAGTTCCACTGTGGCGACCCCTAACCGTGAAAAGCCAAAAGATTCAACAACAACAACAACATTGAAGTTGGGTGATGGGGAGGAGACTACTGGAATTGTGAGAGATTAGTGAGGTAGTGTAGTTAGAAGAGAATGAGAGATTGGAATAAAGACAGTAGAGCATGTGAAGGTTTTGTTTGCATGATAGGTGTTAGGTGAAGTTAAGTGAGAGGGATATTTAGGGGAGAGAGATAGAAAAAGATGGGAGAGGTGTAGGTTAAAAAGTTTAGTGTGTGGGTTTCTAGGCAGAGATGTCACAGAGTGAAGGGATGTGTTAAGCAGAGAGAAGTGGGTGGATCTAGAAAATAAGCTATGGAAAGCAATAGTGATTAGTGGGAGGGAGGGGCTGACTATGATAGGGAGTTGTGGTGTGTGAGTGGTTACTTAGGTATAAAGTTAGAGGTGCTGGGTGTGGGTAGAATTTGGGGGCAGGGTAGGTGAGCGGAGTGAGCGAATGGCGCAGGTAGAGCTGAGGAAGAGAGAAGTCAACCCAAAGAAAACTAATCAGTAATGCAGACCAATTCAGGACCAGGGGGTATGGTAATAGTCAAGAGGTAAGTACAAAAATAGAAATTGCACAATGTATACAATGTGTAGGTAATTACTAGTAAAGCTAAGGGAGTAGAGAAATGTGTGGGACTAAGTGTGGGGAAATGATAAACTCTGAGAAATGCTGGTATGGAGTGTGGATTGTATGAGGTAAGGGTAGATGGCCCCTTTGGTTACGTTTAAGAAATCTAACCCTTAATCCTGGCTATGTACCTGAACTAGTGGCTTCCCCTGTTACTGGTAGACTCTGTTGGGGTGATTTAGACACATCTTGGGCTCCCTTATATCCATGTGCAGCATTGGGTATCCCCTTCATGTTCATTGATGCCATGTTTGCTAAGTAGATATCTTCTTTTCTCCCCAGCTTATCTGCAGAGTTACACTCCCAGTCTGCCAACCAGATTCTCATGCCCTCACACAAAGTACTAAAGGTTTGTTCCCTCACCAAAAGATCTGCTAGTCTTTCAAAAATGGTGACCTAACACCCACTCATCCCTGTATGAAAATATGTGCTTAACTCAGCAGTATAATCACATACACGTTCATCTGCCTTGCTTCTGTGGTCAGGAAACTTTTTCCTGTAAGCTTCAGATGTTAACTTATTGCAGTTCAATAAACATTGTTTTACTATATCATAGTTTAATCAGTCAGTATCAGGCAATTTAGAAACAGAAGTTACAGGTTTACCATGGAGTAAGTGGGTCAGGAACCATACACATTATACTGTTTACATACTCTTTCAAATATATGAATAAAACTGTCAGTCATCCCCTGTGTAAATTGTGGAAGAAATTTACTGACCTTTATTGCTTCTGGGGTGTGGTTATTCCCTTCACCATTACCTAAATCACCCTGACAAAGGGTCAAACATCTTCTTGTGTTGTCACTGCTTCTCTTTTTCTTCAGCCTCCTAATGTAGCAGTCTCGGTTTGATCTCCAAATGCTGTAGTCTTGCTTCATTCTTGAAATGTTGCAGTTCATGCTGACACTGCTTCTCCTTTTCTTCAGCCTCCAGTTCAAGTCTCTCTAACTCCAGATGGATTTTTAAGTCCTCTGAGGAAAAGGTAAACTGTCCTGTTTCTGAAGGCTGCACATCTCCATAAACAGACTGGTTGCCCTCTTGGCCACTGGCCCACACTGCAGTTGCAATTAAGGCTGAAATAATTTCCTCTCTAGTCCAGTTAGCATGCACCAGTCCTTTGGTTTCACACACCTTGGCCAACTGGTTCTTTGCCAACTTACCATAATCCTCTGCTGACATCTTTGCCTGCTTTCCTTGACTAAACTAACAAAAATAAATAAAACTATTGTGAAAATGAAACACTGAATGTTTACCTTGTGGCTGTTGAGAGTACACACACCTTCAGTGACAACTTCCACCAGGCTACTGAAGTTCAATTAATATCCCACCACTCTGCTACCAATATGTGATGGTCTCTCTCTACCCTGAGCCAGTAATAAAGGAGCATCAATCCTCACCAGAGACACCAATGAGAGATGGTCACTAAAAACAGGAAAGGATTTACACAGTATTTTCAGATGTAGCTCTCTGCATCAAGCACAGTTTCCCCGAAGAGCACACAGGGAACACGCCCCCGACCTGAGAATGGACTCTGTCTCTCCAGATCCCAAACAAGACTTACTTTGGAGTTCTGTGTTCCATTTCCAAGTGGCTGACACAATCCCTGGATATTCGATTTTCACACACACTCACACTCACACTCCTGGGAAAGGCTGATACAGATTTACTAACTGTATCCCTTCTGCCCAGACTATATGGTAACTGTGTTGCCACCAGTCAACCACTCTCAGACTCTTATAATGGTATCTAACTATACTGAGTAAAATCAATACTAGCATAAATGGTAGAGTGTAACCAAAGCAGCCAGGCTTTTCTAAGTGGCCAAGGTGTCACTAAAGTAAGCACAAGTACTCTCAAGACATTAAAAGTATTCTCCAAAAGACCAGCCGCAATGAAAGGTTTAAAAATATTTAACCAAAAATAATAATAGAAAACATGAGAATACTAAATATCTAAGTGCAGTAAACACCAGTTTCAATCACAGGAGAAATAAAAATAACACAGTTGGACAAATTCAAACAGATGCACTACATATCTAATCTCACTGTATTTGCCTGACTGTCTAAAGAATAACTGTACCCTAGCTAACTTAATTAGTACAACAAGGAAAGATAGGATGTTGAGATGCTTACTTCCACAAAGAAAGGTGATGAGCTTTAAACTAAACTGAACAACTACCTCAGCTGATCAACTGTGTTAACTGTCATAGATCTTTTATATATCAGGTTCCAAAAGAAAACAAAGCAAACTGCTGTCAGAGCTCCATCCTCTCAGTGCTGGTTATGGAATGACATCACACATGATTACTTGAGTCTGATATATAGTACACATTCAGAGCTTTAGTAAGATTTGCTGCCGTATTTGAAAATTATGCAAAAATTTCAAAAACTTCTACTCTTCCCTTGCAGAATTCTTTGTTTAAACATATACATTTATTCAGTTATAACAACATTGTTGATATGTTTTTAACACAAGCATCTGTGCAAGTCAGCATGATAGTCAAATCACACAAAATTATTTACAAATCTCCAGCTAACTATGCTGGCATGTGTTACACATGCACTGCTGTATTCTCCCTAGCATAGATGGCAGTACCTCACATTGTCATGGATATAAAATATTGCATGATAGCTATAGGAATCAATCAGAGGAGGTTAGAAAAGATTGGGAAGAAAGATTGGATAAGCAATTCACAAAGAAACAATGTGAGGATATATGTATAGCTCCCAAATGTGCAAAGAAGATTTAGGATTTTTCTTGGAAGTGTTTGCATAGGTGTTTTTATATCCCAAGCAGCCTCCAAATAATTTTTCCTCAGGTAGATTGCAAATGTTGGAGGTGTGATGAGGAAGGAAGAGGTAATTGGGACCATTGGGAGTGTAATGAGTTAGCAGATTAAAAATTCCTTGCAGACTACTCTATCATAAATATTGGGTGAGTAAATCAGTGTAACTAAGGAAATGATTTTTTGAGTTGTGATTCAGAATCTGAATTGACTAAACACAGTAAAGACTTGCTGAGTTTAATTTTGGTGGCTCCCAAAAAAGCAATTACTAGAAAATGGAAATAAAATTCTAAACCAACCATATTGGAAGTAGTGAGTATAGTAACAGAGTTAAAATACTGGAAGTGTGATCTTTAGAAAAGGGTTGGATCAAATTACATAGAAAAAAATGAGAATTGTGGGAAGATACATACAGCATAATGTTTTGGAGATGGAATGAGGTTGAAGGGAAGGCAAGAAATGAATGAGCAATGTAATGTTCTATTGACAGTGACTGGAATGGAAGATTATATGTGATATATAATGTTCTCAGCTGAAATAGTCATTATGGTTTGTTTTCATATTAAGTCAATAAAGATTTGTTTTGTTTAAAAAAAATGTTAATAGAATTTTCAGTCAGCTATAGAACTGCCCAAGTGTAATGTTAAACACATTTTGTGGGTACTTACACTATTACAGAATTCTCACCTATAGCCACAATATTTTTTCAGACAGCCAACATTTTTTCCTACAGCCCATCACTTTTTCCTCGCCTCTTCTGTCCAAATATAATATATCACCGTCTTCTGCAACCTCCCATCTCAACATTTTTACTGTTATCACACGAGCAATTACATGTCCGATCATAGGAACCTCCTATGCTCACATTTTTGGCTTTATATTATACCTGTTGACATTCAGCTAATATCATAAAGTTGTTAGGGTTTACAGCTGTTTACAGTTGCTCATAATTTTTCTTCTGTACTGTTGTTATTTATGGGTATATTATTTTATTTCCATGGGACTCCATGAAAAAGGGGTATATATAGCTCAGGGAACCATTCCTGTCAGTTTAATGTAGCTGAATAAATAAATAAAATAACTTCAAACACAACTTAACACCATTCAAGTTCTACAACATGTTACAGTCCAGTTTACCACTTTGATTCCAGAAGTACCCACTGTTGTTGCTTGCTGTCTCTCTTCCCGAAGTTGGTTGTGTGATAAGGCTAAGCTAAGCTGTCACACTAGATGTCTTCTGGTGGATGTAATTCTGGTCAGTAAATGTGCCTACCAGAAGACGTTCTTGTTCTCTGCTAGCATGATATATCCTCCCCCCAAAATATGTGCTAGCTAAAGGAAGAGAGGATAAGCCTAAAGTGTTCTGTCACAGCTTTACATTGAATTTGTGCAACATTGCATGTGGTACCTCCAGTGCCATACTGCATTTCCTTCCAATTCATACCTGTTTTAAACCGAGATGTTTAAAATGGAGACCCTTGATTGGTCCATTATTTACAACTGCACAGAGCCAAACACAGTCTTTGCACACTTTTAGAAAACTAGAAGATTAAGGGGTCAGGAATGCCCTTGGCTTTCACAGCAACTGAAACAACTACTTAAACATAGGAAACGACAACCTTCAAACAGCCACCTACATGAAAGATTCAACTGCATCAAGAAAAGGGCTAGAATTGTTTCAAATACAGCAAAGGCCTAATTTGTTAGAGACAGATACACAGCACAAACCTCCAACCCCAGCTCAAAATACTTCGAAAAGGGCTAAAATCTTTTAAACAGGCAGCATTACTAACTCAACACAATCAGCCAATAATACACCAGGAAGCCTTGACTTTTCTAAAGACTATAGATTAATCAATATTTATTATAAAAATCAAGTAAAAATGTACATGAAGGAATCAAAATATAAAACAGTAACAGAATATAACAAAAGGCAAACAATATTATGTAAAGAAAATAATTTGTTAACTTTATCATATCATTCAGTCCCCATTTAGTTAGCCAATGGCGTAGTCTGTGAATGATGTATGGAACTGGATAATATTTTGAAGTTCTATATTCATAGCATCTGGCCTGCCACAACAAAAATAATGCCAAAACTAGGGAAAAAATCAGTCCTATAAAGAATAGTCCCAAAGCTCCAGTAGTCACCATATAAACATTTTGAAATATTTAGTGGAAACAAAAAAGGGACCACAAAATTCTGTTGAACAGATTTCCAAAAAGGAGTAAGTCGTTGGCAATGTAAAAATATATGTTCAGACATTTCAATATCAGTGCAATTTGCGTGAAAACATTGTCTTTCAGATATAGGCTTGAAAACAAAAGATCCACATAGAGGCAGTTTATCTAGTAATGCACGCCATAAGAAGTCTTTCCAAGAAGGCACTTTGAAGTGCAAGAGTGGCCGCTGTGCTAATCCAAGTTGTTGGGAAACAGAGTATATAACATATCCATCAATAGCAACATAATCCTGTAAAACTTTAATATATCATGCTTTATGAGACAAAGATATACCACAAACATGCAATTTATATTTAAAAACAATTTGAATGTCCTTCAACTCTGAAGAAGTGAGACCTCTGGACCTCTTCCCTAAAAGGCAAGCATCCCAAAATGCTCTATGAGAACCTAGCAATATCGCATGGATTAAAGTTGGGGAACTAGAATGTAAATGTGTGAAAATAAAATGCAAATGTAATGTCCTAATAGACACTATTAATGTCCGAAACAATTGCTGTGTCCATGTTCAAACCCCATCACCATTTAACAGTATAGTGCAAGTCTCCAAACTTCAGTCCTGCCATCTATACAGTTTAGCAGCCTTACAGCTTAATATTTTACTTTATGCTTCTTACTGTTAAAGACATCAAAACAACTCTTCTGAATATAAATGAAGACAGCCCTAGCCTGTAAAAACTACATTTCACTTTCATGAAAATGTCAGGTCTCTTCATAGCAGCACTTCTCACTCATATATTCAACCTCGCCTTAACCACTTGTGTTTGTCCACAGCGTTCAAGCACTTACATGTAATTCCCCTCCCCAAAATGCAAACCCTAAGGAATGCAAAGATTACAGACCAAAAGCAAATCTGTGACTTGTAGCAAAAATCTTTGAAAAACTTAAACAAGTATGGTTTTACATAAGCAAATGTGGACTTTGTATGAAAAATAATGGCTTCAGAAAGTCTTTCATTACCATGACGGCAATTAACACATCAGCTGACACCATTTATAACAATACTAATGATTCAGAGTTAACAAGGGGACTGTTCATTGATATGACAAGAGAATTCAAAGCAGTAAATCATAACCTGCTCCTCTACAAATTCAATTTTTGCCCAGTTCCAATAAGATGGTTCCAAAGGTACTTCCAAAACAGGACATTCCAAGTTCACCTAGGAACCTGCCTTTTGACTGACGGAAGAATTAACATAGGAGTCCTACAACAATCCTTAGACCACTGTTGTTTTCTTTATTCATCAGTGCTGTATCCACTAACCCGCCCCAACTCAGTTTTGTCCTTTATGCAGATAGTGGCTTACTACTTGAATCAGGTACGAATGCCTTGGTTCCTCAACAGAAATTGCAATCTAATTTTGTAAATGTATGTCACTAGATGAATAAAATATGCTCTTAATTAGTCGCCTGAAGTTTAACATATTTGGCACTCTACAAAACGTTTTAAATCTATCCGCAAATCTAACTCTTACTGCTACAGTTGACGACCTACTACCACTACCAGTAGTAGCCAAAATAAGTACCTTGAGATCATCTTGGAACCCTACTCATTCATAAGTCAAGTACTTTGACAATACTAGCAAAATACTCTGCCAACTAAAACTGTGCTATAGAATCCAACACCACTTCACCCATACAGCTCATAATGGCGTAGCTAAAAATGTGATTTTTCCCTAAAACTGAACATGAACTCCCTCGTTACCTTACATTTCATCTGAAATGTATGGAAAATGAAAACTAATATAAACAAAATCTGCTTATTTGTCATTCTTGCAGAACCGCAAACTCATCACTGCCACCTTCCTGTGCTGTGATCAGGGCCTTTGTTTCAGGGAGCATGTTGACGCATTCGCTTATTTTTCCCTTTTTAGTGTGTGTGGTTGTGTATATGGATATAGATATATATATATATTTATGCGAGTGTGTGTATATATGTGTATGTGTATATATATATATATAAAATGTCACAACACTGAATGTTCACTTAACCGACTGTTGCATACCCAAACCATTAGAAGCCCGACTACATTCATTACATATGTTGAGTGCTTTGGTGTAAATAGTGCTCTGTAACTTTAAGTTGTTCTACTTGCTACTGAAGTCAGTATGACGGAGACATTACAGGAAGCACCTGGGACAGTCAGAAACGTTTATTCAACTGTTGTTGTGTCTTTCGGCTTTTCCCGGTTAGAGGTCGTCACAGCGGAACTCCGGTCCTGTAATGATTGGCAGTTGATTTTTACATGCCGAGTTGCCAGCCCTGAAGCACAACTTTCAATGAAGGTACGCCCATTCACACATGTCTCCACGCAGAAGACGCTCTAGCTGAGAGTCAAACCGGTCAGCGTCTTACTGTAAGGTGACAACGCTACCGCAGCACCACCACCGCGGATAAATGTTTATTCAACTGTATCATCCCTAAAAGATAAGCAAATCCTTGTTTTACATTTTAGCAGGGGCGCTGCACCCCCCCAAACCCCCTGCAACATAAATATAGCAACTTCGAGATTGCACTGTAGTGCGGCACCGAGCGAACTTCCTGCTCCACTCAGTTTTCAGTAGACATTTCACACATTCAGTGATCTGAACGTCAGCATGTTGAAGTTTCAGTTATGTGACTCTTCGCTCATTTTGTCTCTATCATGTGAAAGTCGATGATCTGACATTTGATAATGTCAAGTAGACCCTTATATATATATATATATATATATATATATATATATATATATATATATATATATATATATACACACACACACACACAAAAAACACACACATACATACAGAGAAAGAGGGAGATACATATACACACCCACACACACATGCATATACATACATGGGTGCACACGGAGAGAAGGAGATAGAGATTTACACTACACTTCAGTGAGAGTCAACTGCACAAGGTTTAAACTTGTTGATCTCCGTTCAGGAAAATCAGTATTGGTGCAGTTTCTCTTTGTCACCAGCAGTGATTATGTCTGGGCTTTTCTCCATGTTTTTCTTTATGGCTGTATGATTGCAGAGTTAGTACATTTAAGTAAGGGGGTCAGACACAAGGAGAAGCTTACCTTCTTTCAAAAAAAAATGGTTTTACACAAGCTAAGGCTTTTAAAGGTTACTGGCTTTCAGGGATAAACAGCAGCAATATGCAAAAGAAACTACGACAATGCTAAAGAAAGTGTAGTGTAAATCAGGCAGCATGTAGATTCAGGTAGCTTCTAAAAAAAGGATTTTGCATATGTGTTGTGTGGGGAAAGAACAACCAGTTTCAACATATTATATAGGGAAATAGCTTATTGTTTAAGGCAGTGAGCTAAGAATACGCTGTGTCCGGTTGATCACAGTTGGCATCCACAGCCCTGTTTGTGTACTGCATAATTCTTAGAATATTAAGTACCAGACCAATGTTTCTGAATTGTACAGAGTATGTTGGTGGCTTAAGGTTAAGATCTCAACCTTGCAACTCTGGGGTCTTTGTTTCATTTCTGACCTCTATTCCATGTTTTTGTGGAGTTCAATATGTTCTTCACGTGTTTGTGAGTCTTTCTTTAGGTACTCTAGATTCCTAGGATCACAAGTGGTTACTAGGCTAATGACCCTAGGGCCCTTAAAAGCCTAGCCAAGTTTTACCCTTGTTTCCACGATCAGCACCTATCACCCCTGTCCAGGAGGGAAATATGTGGAACACTTGGGTTAAATTTATGGTTAATCATCCAATCGTGTAGACTGAGTTTGAAGAAGGCCAAAGAGGTGCTCTGCTTGGCATGAAGTGGGAGTTTGTTCCAAAGGTGTGGTAACTTCTGGGAGACAAATCTGTTCGTCCAGCAGGTTCTATTAATGTGACATACCAGGTTGAGGCCATTAGAGTGCATAACCCATGTACCATTTGGCTTATGGATATGCAGCATTTCCAATAAAGCAGGGTCAAAGATTGGCCTTGTATGCAAGGCAGAGATCGCCTCTGAGTAGTCTGTATGAAACAAAATAAAGTGACAGTGACTTCAGATGATCCTCATAGGACAGATGCAGAAGACCTTGAATTTTCCTTGTGAGGAACCTGTGTGGTCTCTCCAATTGCTCCAGGTGGTTGGAAAGGTACATACCAAAAAGGGCATTGTACTCAATTATTGGCCTGATGAGGAAGAGTACAGAGAGGTTATAACTTATTTTTTTTCTGGAGGCAATGCCCTTACTTATGAGATGAGCAATATAGAATGCCCTTCCTACCACTGTGGATACAGGGTGATCAAAGGTAAGGTTGCTGTCAACCTGTGTGCCCAGGTCTGCCACCATTGAGGGCATACCTAGGGTGTTGCTATTGATGTGGTAGTTAGTAGGAACACTGCTTTTACCAAAAGGGGTGATACATTTTTTTGCATTGAGTTTAAGGCCATGACTTTGGCACCAGTCATTTGTTTGTGTAAGGCCGTGTTGTAGGATGTTGACATCGTTTGGTGATTTTGTGACCACTCCCAGTTTGCAGTTATCAGCAAACTTTGTCAGCCACAGGCCTTTAGTTTTAGCTTGCACTTTGGAGAAATAGATTCCAAACAGTAGAGGTCCCAGGACTGATCCCTGTGGAACACCACTGGTTACAGGTCTGCTGTTGGAAGTGGATTCTCCTATTTTGACTATGGGTTCCATCAGTGAGCCAGTTAGTGACCCATCTAATGAAATGCAGGTTGATACCTAGCGGGGTGAGTTTGTCATTTATGCCTGAGTGGGGGATAGTGTCAAAAGCCTTGGCTGAGTATAGGTAGGCTGTATACACAGATTTCCCCTCATCAAGGGCCTTGGTTACTGTCTCAAAGAAGTCCACCAGGTTTAACAGGCATGATTTCCCTTTGATAAATCGAAATTGAGTAGGGTCAAGTGTTTGGAGGTTGCCATCTTTGTTGATAAGGTCCATGATGATTCTCTCCATGGCCTTGCAGATGAGACTAGTCAGGCTAATATGTCTATAGTTCCTGGGATCATTGGAGGCACCACCTTTGTGCAAAGGGGATAATGGTGGCCTTTTTCGATTCAGCTAGGATGAAGCCAGTGCTTAGACTATGATTGAAAAGAGTACCCAAGGGCATTGCTAATTCTTGTTTGAGCCCATGTAGGATGTAGCCTGGGGTGTTATCAAGTCCCATGCAAGGTAGAGGTAGGTGGTAGGGATGTCTTCAGGTAAGTGTGGCATAGACAGTGGACTGAAGTTTTCATAGAACCTGTTGGCTAACAGGTTAGCAATGTCCACAGGCTTGGTGTATGTGGTATCATTAACTACAAGCTTGGCACAATTTTGTGCCTTTCCTTTTAGGTAATGGATGTAACTAAAGAACGCCTTATGGTTGTTCTTGGTTGAAGAAGCTAATTTGGATTTATAGTCAGCTTTGGAGGACTTTACAAGAAGTCTTATTTGCTTGTTTATGCTGAGGAAGGAGTCCTTCCAGTTTAGGGGTCACTCCCTCTTACTCTTAGACAGCAATTTCTTCCTCGTATTGTAAAGCCTGTTAATGGCAGTTGTCCACCAGACAGGTTTGCTGTTCCTTGAGGAGCTTGTTTTGGTCCTATCAGGTACAACTGAGTCCATGCAGTTGTTCAGGTGTTTGTATAAAGCATTTGTGTAGAACTCTACATAGTTGCCAGTTTCATCTGAGGGGGGAGGTGCACTGAAGCTATTTATACCATCCTGTAAGAGGTTATAATCTGCTTTGGAGAAGTTTTTTTAGTTTAGTTGGTGCTTGGGGGGGGGGGGGGGGTCAGGTGTGATAGTAACTTCAGATGAAACCAATTTATGGTCAGATCTCGCCAGGGAAGACCTCACAATGGGGGGGTGCCACAGTGGTCCCCCATATTGGTAAGTAGCAGATCCAGGATGTTGGCACCCCTTGGATGTCAGCTGGCTGGTCCAGGGCATTGGAGTTAATGAAGTCGAGGAACCTTTGGGCAAGTGAGTTTGCGCATGAGTAATGTATCCAGTCAAAGGATGGGTAGTTAAAGTCACCCAAAGCCATGGGGTTCGGATGTATCTTGATAGACTCAAGTAGATCCAAATTGACAGAGTGGGTGTCCTGATTCATGGAGGGGTTCCTGTAGCTGGCAGTGACTTGAATAGATGTCATGCCAACAGTTAATTGCATGTGAAGTATCTCCAGGGAATCATCCTGTGTAGCCAATCTGGAGGCGTATTTATCTTTAATGAATATTGATACACCGCCTCCTTTAGTTTTCACACCATTGGTTTGTGGTCTTAAATTTAACGTGTGTAAGGAGGTGTAGCCTGATATGGCTGGGGTGCTCTCCACAACTTTGAACCATGTCTCTGTGACTGCTTAAATACCTAGGTCTTCCAAGGTGAGGACTGCTTCCAGGGAATGCAGTTTCATGTTAAGACTCCTAGCGTTTAGCAGCAGAACCTTGAGGATGTTCTTAGATGGGGTTCTTACATCGGGAATTTTGTCTTTGAGACACTGGCTAAAAAAGGCACTTTGGGAGTGGCAAGAGCCTTGGCCAGTAGTCGAAATCTCAGGGGTGACAGATGAAGGCTATCTCTGTCAAAGTATCGAGGTCTGTCGATCATGTCATCCCAGGCTGACAGATACTGTATTCCCTTGGAATGACACCAGAAACTAAGCCAGTTATTGAAGTCAATCATTTTCTGTTTGTATTGAGGCATCTTCCTAGGTAATGGTAAAATGCTACTTAAGGCTAGGGACATACCAGCTTGAGATGCATAGTCCAAAAGCTCAATCATGTCTCTCTTCATGTAGTCCAGAGAGGTACATCTCAAGTCATTCACACCAACATGAACTATGACCGAGTCATAACATTACCTGTTGTTGAGAGACTTGAGTGCATGTGTGATATGGAAGATCCTGGCACCTGACAGGCAGCTTGACAGTGACCCTCTCCTTATCCAGCCTGGTGAGATGGACATCTGTGTGTCTCACGATGGAATCACCTGTGACTAATATATTTGGTTTTCTGTTTTGCCTTAAGGGCTTGACAGGCGAGATACTGGTATGTGATCTATTATGGGTATTGTGTTCTGCAGAGGAAGTATTGTGTAACGTGCTTGTGTTTGTGAGGTCTTTGGTGTTTAGATATGTTTCTGGTGAGGACCTCCACATATGTAGGTATGTATGATGTGGGTTTGGGTGGAGTAGAAGGTGAGGTGTGCATGGTGACAACCCTCTGATTGACATATGAACTGACTGATGTGTGAGAGAGCATGGATTCAAGGTTCTTAATATAGTTGCATTTCTCACATGTTGAATTTGTGTGCTGTAGGAGCAGGGGGTTGTCAGTGAACATGAGGCAGTTGTACACTGTCTCAGGATGCCTATGTTGACCAACCCGACTGGAGAAATTGTGGGAAATTGTACAGCTATAGTGTTAGGTAAATTTGTATGGTCTGGAAGACAGGTTGCACTTCAGAATGGCTAGTGGGTGAGAGGTGTGTTGGTACCTCTGAGGCTAGGCTTAGTGATCTACCTGACAGTAGAGCTGAGCCATGAAAAACTTCTGCAGGACCACAAGCAAAGTGCTAATGGAAAATTTAACAAGCAAAACGTTTGATGCTGTAACCACTAATGGTAACTACAGCTACGCGGCTTTGCACAATGGTGCACTATGCAGAAGAAAGCACAGACACGGGGCTTAAATAAAACAAGAAATAACCCTTTTAACTCAAACTAGCAAATAAGGATACACTCTCTCAGCTTTAGTCCAATCACCCGCGATTAGATGGGACCCAGACAGCACTCTCCTCCCACAAGGGTGCAGAAAGGCTTTCTCCAACAAAGATGGCTTGAATTTGATGCTTAGACATTACAAAATAGGCCCAGAAACAGCAGGCCTGGAACTGGGCTATGCTACAGCTGAACTAGTGCAGTATGCAGCAACATGAGGCCAAAAACAGTTCCAACAATTCAGACAGTAGAATGCAAATACAAATTAAGAGTGCAGTATAAGAGCAGAAACAGTCACTTATAGTTACTTGGAAGCAATAGATGCCTCAGATCTTTCAGTATCTCAGTGAAGAGCTGGTTTTAGTGCTCAAGTGATACAAAACTGTCTAGATTCCGTAAGACTGAATCTAGCCTTTGCTAAAAGGTGCACAAGGAATTTGAAATTTAAAGTGCTTAAAATCACAGTCACGACAGCACAAAAAAAAAAAAACAATATAAAACAGCAATTCGGTAAAACAATATTCTCAGTGTAATCAGACTAGTAACAAGCAGTAATTGAAGTGGTGGTATAAATGCAGTTGAACACTATTAAGAACAACAGCAAAAGCAAAATAAAGTATTAAAGTAGGAAAAGACGCAGTATAAATACAGTAATAGCAGCTGATTAGAGTGATTTTTTTCCCCCACATCTTAAAGTATACTGCTTTATTAACTGTACTAAATCAAACCTATGGATGTCGTGTTTACTTTTACCAATGTGGCAGAGGTCATGGCTGTAAAAAGAGTCTATTGACCAGCACACTTAACTTGGTCAGCAAATGTTAAAATAAAATTGTTCCCGAAATGTAGTATTTTTGTCTAGTGGTTAACAGCAGGTGTACAAAATAATAAAAAATATTTGTCCATGATTAGTTCCACTAACTTTTTACTCTTACTTTAGCTTGGTCAGTGTGCTGAAAAGGTTGTCCTAAAAGTGGAGCCCAAGAGAATATGGGGTCACCTTTCATTATTAAGCACATATGGACAAAATTCACTTTTTTTGATTTGTTGTGCCAGCTGCTTATTCTTGCAGACAGAAGAAATAGAAAGTAAGTCTGTTATTGCTGGCAAGTTATTGCTGTGAGGACTGTAGGGGCTGAATTCACAAAGACTCGGGGGAGTATAGTGAAGGTTGTTTTTTTTTTAAATTTAAAACTACCTTGAGCTATTGTTTGAGCTTCCCTTCCACGTAATGCAGGCGCAAGGAGAGAGGATGCAAGAGCTCTCAGTCCTGAGGATCATTCCTTTCCAGTACCTTAACTCTCCAGACATTGTTTACCCTGCATAATAAAATTTTGCGTCATTGTATGTCAGTAAGTTGGCAGAATACATATCTGTCTTACAACTCCATGGTTTGCGGTTTTTGCATGTTCACCCCATTTCTGCATGTGTTTTGTCTGAATATATTTCTTCTCTCTTTTCTCCCAAAATCATGGTGATTGGTACTCTAAATTGTCTATACATGTATGTATATAATTTTTTATATATATATACATACATACATACACATTGATATATATTTATATATATGTTACTTCCCTTTCTGTTGTGATCTTTGTCATGGCAGTATAGAGCCTGAGAAGAATTGTTAGCAAATAAAATATTAAAAACTAAGTGTCATTATGTATGCGAAGTATAAACCAAAGGCAGATGATGGAATGAATTGGAGAAACAGTGATGTGTAAGGATTTTGTATTCCATAAGGTGCAGGCTTCCACTGTGACTTGAGTTACAACTCGACAAAAATTTGGTCTGGAAACTGACCCAACAAAAAATTTGATGTAAACAGTTTTTGCAGGGGCTAGCCTACCCCCACAATGTATACCAACTTCATGGTCCCACAAACATATAGAAGGGAAATTTTTCAAAAGAAAGGAATCACTGCCAGTGTATACATGGAAACTGTACCTGTAGTTATTTCCTGATTAAAACAGTGATCAGGGAGTTCAGCTTCACAGAGTTGTGTGGAGTGAGTTGATAAGTTGATTCCTCATCCATTTTGCAGTTCATGAGTAATAGAGAAGTCAGGAAACACTGTATCACATATGTGTCCTCTGAAAATGTTGCAGACAACCAAATGCAGTCTGCAAAAAATGCACAGCAGCTATGCTAAGATACTCAGTGCCATCCGTTTGGCTGGGGAGGGGTCTCGTCTGTATCTCTGTTTACAGCATTCTCCTAGCTGTGGACCCTCTCTGTCTCCATTTGGAAACCAGGGGAAAATGTACTCATACAGACCACACCATGGTATTGGAACTCTTGGTAAAATAAAAAAAAGTTATGCAGAAGTTAGTCAGCAAATGTCATCAAACATAATATAGTATGTATACCCACTGAATATTGTGCAAAAAATATTTATGTCCTTGGGTGAAATATTGCATAAGAAAGGAGAAAGATGTCAGTTGGTCTGAGTAGGATGTGATGTTTGAGCATTGAAAATGCTAAAGGAAGCTTCATCTGTTTGTTGTTTCTTGAAGGTATCTTCTGAAGCTGGGCATTACTACATACTTGGGCAGCCAGTAGTAGCTTCACAGTGGTACACGTGTCTTTTCAAGCATGCTCCACTGGTTTACTTGCTTTGTTTTTGTGACATTGCCTATACTGATTCTTTTGGTTTCAAGAAAAGAAAATAGATTCGCTCTTAAAAGCGTGTCTTCATTTGCATATGCATATTCCATTTAGGGAAGAGGGCAAGCCTGTCTTAAATCACATGCATGTTTGTTATGGAGAAAGCTCTGGACATTGAGGTGCCTTAAGTGTAAATTGTTTTGGAATCCAGCTCCAGATCTACAAGCAGATACACTGTGGTGGTCATAGAGAATGTTTTTGAGACTCAGGTCTGTATATTTATTGAAACAAGTTGTTCTGACTGTGTACAGGAGGATCTATAGTTACAAAGGGAAAATATTACTGGTTATTTTATTCCTTATTTTGACTCAAAAACATCTGACACTGCTCCCAAAAAAAACACGTCTTAAAATTGTATTCCATTATAATTTTGTAAACCTTGTGTTTTCCTGCAAAAATGTTCTAATGTATTTCTGTTTGTTTTCCTCAAAAGTCCTGGATACAGGCCATTTCTAAACCTTATCAAGCCTCAGCTGCAGAAGCTAAGTGAAGTGACTGAGGAGCAAATTTCACTGGAAACTTTTCAGCCTTCACATACTTCCAAGGTAAATGAACTGACAAGTCCAAGGACAGAGGAAAGTCGAAGTACTACAGCACACACCACCACCATTTCGAGTGATGTTGTTAGTGTTGGAAGGCAAGAGGAGGACTTCCCTGGAGAGGAAGAGGAAGAGGAGGAAGAGCCAATGCTAGAAAGTTATGACTGTGCTTTGTCATAGCATTAAACCTGAATGGTTACTTTAGCACATACAGGACAGCAAATTGGGAAGTCCACTGTGAAAGTATATTTTTAATACATATCTCAGAAAGACTTCTTCCTAAAATGTTAATAATATAATTTCTCAGTCATTTTACTTATTTGCCGTTTTACTTTACATGCATAAAATATGAAAGTACATTTGCCGCTTTTACTTACCCTATTTATATTTGTCAGTCAGAATGAATTGTTGATAAACATTTTAAGAGTATTGTTCTGATGTATAGAATGCAAATTGGACCAGCCTAGTATCATTTTAAGGGATAAATGCTTGGATTAACCATGTATTTCACTTGTTAAAAATTATGTGTTATTTATACTGTATCACTGACATAATACAGAATGAATGCCATTTTTGCATTTGAAACTTGCAACTTTAATACACTGCCAGATGTTGTTTGGGTTGTTTGCTTACATCATTCACTGTCTTAGCTCAGCAGCTCTTAAATTCACCATTCATACTATTCTGCCTGCTGTCTTCCGTTTTGTGAAGCAGTAATAAGAACAATGGTACAAGGTGTAAACATTCAGGTGACATACTGTTTACGTAGTTCTTTTGACATTTTATTGTGTGGTTATCTTGTATAAAGTATTTTATCCCATTGTACCATTTCTGGGAACAGACTTGGATGAAGAAATTCACTGCAGTTTGCCACTTTGTACACCAGTGTGTGTGTTGTACAGATATCTCAGCATGTATGCTGGTAGGTTTCATTATTATTGCATTTGAACCGTAAAGACTCGAGGTTGAAAACTGCAAAGTGCAATGACATTGCATCTTGGCCTTTGCATCCTTTTGTTTTCAAATGATGAGGCCTCTCATTTACATATAGCAGGACCTTCTCAAAAATTGCCTGTTGCTAGATTCTCTCCAATGCCAGCAGCAAAAGAATGAGCATTTCTTACCCATTGAAAATTTTTATTTATTACTTTGCAGCATTCCTGTTGGAATGTTTTTTTTTCCTTGTAGATAAAATTCTGTACTCATGTATTTAGATGTTAAATATTGTAAAAAGTAGTAAATACCAAGATGTCATCCATTTCAGTGGCATTTTTCTAAAGTGTAACTATAAATGTACACGTGTAATTAAAAGACAGAGAAACTTTATTTTAATTCCCATATGGTTCTTAGTTACAAAGATGTTTATGATGAAACACGTTAAAGGTGGTCATTTTTACAGTTGTTGAGTGGTACTTAAGTGCCATCAGTTGTGTGGTAATACTGAAAACCGACTACAGTATTAAAAGTGAGTAACGTTTGTACTTGTGCAATTTGAACAAAATAAATGCGATTGCTTATTTTATACAGGAAACAAGTAGTTTATTTTTATAGCCAAAATGTATATTATTATTAACATGGACCAATTAATGTTTGACACTTTTACCTTTGCTTCAGTGTAACTACAGAAGGCTCATTTAATACAGAAGTAGAATATCCAAATGAGTGAGTATGTGTTGAGGGACAGTAAAGTATTACAGTTTGTCTTTGTGTTTTTTTTTTTTTTTTTAAGTTTGCAGAATGAAAATGTGTCAAACAGATTAAATCACCAGCTTCTTGTTTGCCGAGTTTCTTACTAATCTTTTTATTTAAAACTTTTCAGCCGCCGTATGTTAGCACTAAATTAATGCTCTGAAAAGGAAAGCTGCACCTATATAGAAGCTAGAAAGCTTGGCCATCTAGACTTCAAATGACAAATTCTTTCTGAAATTGTAAAATTTAATTTTGCGGTTGGAGCAGCACAAGACATTGTGTTTTATTTAAACACTGGTCAGAGGATTTTTTTTTTAAATCTGAATGGTTGAAGTTGCTTTACTGAAACAGTCAAAGTGGCTGAATTTGTACAACTGACTGCACACCTGTTGGTGTACTTTAGGCAGAATATGTCACCACTAAATTCTGCTGTTTAATTATATTTCTGATAAATTGCAAAACTCTGTGTGTGTGTGCGCGTGCATGTGTTTATATATACAGTGTAGTTCAGAAACTGCAAACCCCATTTCCCCGCCATTTTATTACTTTGAAGACAATCTGCTTTACATTATTTTAATTTTGGCAGTTCATGAAGTATATGCTGCCTTGTTGCTTTTACCTGTTAATCATCCTAAGTGTAATGTGGCACTATTATCCCTGTCAAATTTTGAATATTTTTATTTTTTTGTAATATTTCCATAAAATAAGTAGCATAATCTGCTGAATATTTTGAAAAACCTTTGCCTTCTGTGAACACTGCAAGCAGTCTTAAATTTGAGCTTTGATATTTTTCTAGCAAATCCCATGCTGATATTTTGCATTGTACAGCTGCATTTTTTTTTTGGTCATGTAATATGAATTTTGTATATTCTTTTAGTGTCCTATGTACAGAAATGAGCAATAATAAAACTGTATATTCAGAACTTGTAGATAGTTGTCTTATTGTATTTATTAATTCATTCTCTCAGTACTGAATGTTGACGGAAGAAAGCCAGAACCCAGCTACAGGTCTCCTTGTACTTCACAAAAAAAAGTAATTATGACTTTGTTTTCCTTTATTGTTGCCTTTGTTTTATGTGTCACCACTCCCCACCTCTCAAATTGCCACTTTCCTCTTGAACTTTATTACCCATTACTTACCTTCTTCAGGTTGATGGATAGATAATCGCATTTTGTTTTATTTCTACATATATACACATGTACATGCACACATGAACCTCCAGTTAGATCAGACTTTACTTTCCAAACATGTAGTTGTCAAAATCTGCATTGTAGCAGTCTGTGACCTCAGACAGTATCAGAAGCTGTTGAGACTTTTCCTATTGAATCTTGTGGCAGAGAAATCCAGCTCCTTTGTGGTTACATTTACAGAATGTTGCAGAACTCTTACCCATCTAACTGTACAGAAGGAAACTGGTCTTTTATTAATAATATCCATCATGTAGTGTTACTTACAGAACATTTTCTAGCATTGTCCATCTGGACCCCCAGACTTCTTTCCATCAGTGTCTCCATGTGCATTATTATTTGTACAAGGAATCTACAGTCTCACCATTTCTTCAGTTTCCCCACCTCACAGCAACACCCTTGCTCATTATGGCACGTCTATATGGTAGGTTCATTGATTTGATGAACAATTGAAGTTATATTGGCTATTGAGGATTGTGATGCTCATATCCTATTTTGGAGCTTAAAGGAACCCATGTAGTCATCCATTTCCTTTTTGAATGTATGTATTTGAGATGGTCATATTCTTACAATGACACTGGGAGTCTTTGAGTTATGAAGTTCGCATGTTTCACTGTATGACTGATATTCATTTTTGTTGATGACTGAACTGTTGTGCTTTTTCTATGGGGGGAGATGAACTTGAAGCAAAGGGTTTTAGTAAGGAGTGCTTTTGTGCTGTCTGCATCCAGTGTAGTTGCCTAATAGAGGATGATAAGATGCAGAGAATAGAGAAGAGAGAGAGATGATGTAGCTTTGGAGAGTAGTGGAAGCAAATGGCTAAGGAAGAAAAGGTAATAGAGCGTGATGACGCCATGCAAAAGTTTGACTACAGATTAGAGACTGCCTTCCCTAGCAGAGATTAGTATCAGAATATAGGCAAAGAGAAAGGGTAGGGGAACGCTAAGTGAAAGGCCAGCTCTGGTAGAGTTTTTAGTTGAGTATAGAACAGAAGCTGCAGTTAAAAAAATGAATAATTAGTAGAGTATATAAATATTGCAAGATAACTATAAGAGCAATCAGAGGAGGTTAGAAAAGATAGGGAAAAGAGACTGGAAAGGCAAATTTACAAATAAATATTGGGGGAACTGCTGCATGGCTCCCAAGTATGCAGTAAAGTCAAGAAGGTGTAGAACTTTTGTTTGGAATTGTTTGTACAAGTATTTTTAAACACCAAGCAGACTTAAGAGAATTGTTCCCGAGGTATGATGGGAAAGAGAGAAGTAATTGGGGACACAGTTTTTGGGAATGTAATGAGTTGGCAAATTTTAAAAATCACACTACACAGTACTTTGTCTGAAATGCTGGGGAAGCAAATGATTGTAATTTTGGACTAGGATACAGAACCTGAATTGCATAGACAAGGAAAAAAAATGTTGCTAAATAATGGAAATGAAAATATAAACCAAATGTAACTAAAGTACTAAATATTGTAAAAGAGATAAAAGACCTGAAGGTGGGATCTTTAAAAAGGGAATTTGTGTTAATACTGCATGCAGGATAATGTTCAGGAGGAACAGTGAGGTTTAACAAACAGATGGCAGGGATTAAGCTATATTTGTACTCCTGGAGTGAATGTTAATTGTTAAAGTGTATGCTGCTTGAAAATATTGAGACGTTACCATGGCTTGTTTCATTTTCTATTAATGTATATGTAGCTGTGTTACTGTTGCATGTGTGATTTAATAAAGATGTTAAAAAAAGAAGACTCACTTTATAGCTCTTTGATTTTCTTTGTGATTAATATTTGCACATACTCCAGTTGAACCAGATGGTGTATGAGTAGGTTGCAAAACAGGGTATAGTACTCTGGAATTGGTCTGATAAGAGCTGTATGCAGAGGGCAGTTCAGTGTCATTGTTTTCAACCTCCACTTAGAATTGTGTGGCCAACTCCATATGATTAGCAGATGATAGCAGTTATATTTATTTATTTATTGCAGTTGGTTTACCAGGATAGTCCATTGGGCCATAAAGAACCCGTTTTCAATGGAGTCCTGGGGAGAAAAGCTCCAAAACAAGCAAATATACATTCAACAATTTACATTAACAATCTAGGTACAGAGAGTTATTGGTACTATGTTGGCAGGAAAAAGCAAAACTTATCATATGTAGAATAGCAGTCATAACAGTTAATACAATTAAGAAGTGGCCTACAAGTAATAGAGACAAATTAATAGAGATTAGAGAACAAAGGTAGTAGGTACATAAAGTAGGATATGGTATTGAAGGAGATTTAGTAGAGTTAGTTATGTGGGGTGGGAGCAAGAGCATTCCCACTGTGATGCTAGATGTAAGAAGAGAGACTTTTTGAAGGTGGAGTGGTTAGAGGTGGTGCGAATGAGAGGTGGTAGGGAGTTCCAGAGGCGAGCGAGGCTGAAGGAAAGAAGGTTTTTTTCCTGGTGGATAAGTAGGTTTATGCACTTCAAGTAGATTTTGATTTTGACCTTAGAACTCTGCTAGGTAGGTGCATTTTAAAGGCAGAGGAAAGGGAGGGACAGAGTGAGGGGTTTAGAATAAGCTTATGGGCTAGAGTTAGTTGAGTGTAAGTTAGTTGATTGGGAAGTTCTAGTCATTTTAGCTTATGGAGGGAGACACAGTGGTGAGTAGAGGACTTATGGCTGGTGGCGAATTTTGCAATTTTGTTATAGCAGGAAGTAAGCTGTTTTTTTAATGAGGACTGAAGATTAGTTAGTAGTGGGGCACCATAGAGAAGGGAGGGGATAAGAAAGGAGGTAGATAGAGAGATTTTAGTTTCAGATGTGAGGTAGGCTTTCTGTTTATAAAGCATGCCAAGTTTTTGATGTGTTTTTTTAATGTTTATTTGCAGGTGGGAGTTGAATTTAAGTAGGTTGTCAATTTGGACCCCAAGTAGTTTAGTTTCTGATACTATTTCAAGGGGTGAGTTGTTTTGACTAGTAATTAAGAATGTACTTATGTCCGGAGGGATAACTTTTGAAGGAGTAAATAACATTAGTTTTGTCTTGGTGGCATTGAGAGCTAGATGATTACTTAACATCCATTGCTCTGTGGAAGAGAAAGCATCTTGGGTAAGTTTTTGTAGTGTAGTGATAGAAGAGGCAGAACAGATGATAGTAGAATCATCTGCATATTGGATGATGCTAGAGGAAGGAATTGATTTGTAGAAGTCATTTATAAAGATATTGAAGAGAAGAGGACCCAGTATGGAGCCTTGTGGCACTCCTGTGGGGGTACTAAGGAAAGAGGAGGTAGCTTTTTTCCATTTTACATCTTGATTTCTGTTAGAAAGGTAACTAGAGAACCAGTTCAGAGAGGAGGAAGATAGGTGGAGTTTGGAAAGTTTAGTTAAGAGCAGGTTGTGTGAGATAGTGTCGAAGGCTTTGGAGAGGTCAAGAAGCAAAGTGGATACTATTTGCCCAGAGTCACGGGCTTTATTTACAGTTTCAAGGAAGGAGAGGAGGGCAGTCATAGTACTATGATTAGGATAGAAACCATGCTGTGTAGGGGTAATGAGGTGGTTGTCTAGGAGGTGAGGAAGAAATTGAAGTTGGACACATTTTTCAAGGAGTTTAGAAATGGGGGACAGGATGGCTATGGGACGAAAATTGCTAATGTTATTGTTGTTGCCCCCTTTGTGTAGAGGTATAATAAAAGCTTGTTTCCAGATTTGGGGAACTGTACATTCTTGAAGGGAGCGGTTAATTAAGATGCTAATGGGGTAGGCAAGAGTTTTAGCGGCTGCACTGAGAAAGTAAGAAGGGATATTGTCAGGAGCATTGGTACATGGTTTCAATTTCTGAAGAAGTTTCTTTATAGTAGATGTAGGTATAGGATTTAATGAGAAGAGGGTGCAGTCAGAAGGGGGGGGAATTTTGGGGTAGTGGAGATGAGGATAGGGTTTGTGTAGAAGAGGGGGAAGAGGGGTTAGTGGGTGTGGAATAGGGTGTGGAAGTGGAGAGAGAGGTGTTTGAGAATGAAGAGGTCAATTTGGAGATGGAGTCGATAAAGAAGGAATTAAATTGTGTGGCTAAATCAAGTTCTGGAGCATTTGGGTCTGGGGTGGGAGTAACTGGTTTGCTGGGGTGGAGGAGGGTAGAGATCCCTTTCCAGAATTTTTGAGGGTTGTTTTTATTATGGTTTTGGAGTGTTGAGAAGTAGTTTTGACGATCAAAAGTAATCAGTTTCTTTGCTTTATTTTGGAGCATTTTATATTCGTTTAGGAGTGGTGCTGACTTATGTTTTTGGTAGAGTGCCCAGACTTTATCTCTCTGTCTCATGATAGCAAGGGTAGTTTTGGAGAGCCATGGAGCTGATTTGGTTTTTATTCTTTTTGTCCGTAAGGGAGCTTGGGAGTCTAGTAATTTTAAGAATGTTGAGTTGAAATATGAGACTGCATTATCAAGAGGTAGTATTTTTAAACAATTCCAATTAATTGCTTGTAATGAGTTTGAAAAGGTTATTGGGTTGAAGTTTTTTTGGTCACGGAATGTGATATAGTTATGGGTTCGTTGAAGGACAGTGGGAAGCCAGTGGGTAAAGGTGGGTGTGTGGTCACCAAGTGGGTCGGGAAGAGTGCCACTGTTGGTGAAATAGAGAGGATGGGAGACTAGAATCCAGTCCAGTATACTCCCATTGGACAGGTTTTTGGCAGGATGAGTTACTGAAGTGATCAGTTGTGAGAAATTATAGAGGTTGATGTTCGTGGAGTTTGTAGGAGACTGGATAAGGGCCCAGTTAATGTTTACATCTCCTAGGATTATGGTTTCATTACTAATGTTAGTGGATAACCAGGAAAGGATAAGTTCAAGTGTGGAGATATTATCCCCAGGGGGGATGTAAAGGGAAGCAATGCATATGTGTTTATGATTATTGATTTGTAGTAGGGTAAGGAGAAGTTCGGCGTTGTTAAAGTGTGGAATAGGTTTGTTGTAGGGAGTAACTACTAGGGAGGAAGAATATAGAAGGGCTACTCCTCCACCTTTTTTGTGAGGTCTGTCTTTTCTTATGATAGAGAAGTTTGGAGGAACTATTTCAGAGTCTCTAATGTCTGGTTTTAGCCAAGTTTCTGAAATAGTCAGGATGTCGGGCTTATTGTGTGTGAGCCAAGCATGAAGGTTTGGGACTTTGTTTACTATACTTTGGGAGTTTAGGGAAGTAAATAATAGGGATTTATTAATATTGGTTGTAGTGGTAGGGCCTGGATTAAGATGGATGTCTCCAGAGATGAGAGTGCTAATCAGATGTAGTATGGAATAGTTTAGGTGAGTAGTTAGCAAGGGGATAAGATTGGGTTCTTTTGTGAATTGGAGGGCTTTACTAGCAGTTATGGTAATAAAGTTAGCATGGTAGGAGATCAGTTTGTGTCGAAAAAGATGGAGGTTTTCTGAGGGGAATAAGTAGGGGGAAATAAGAGAGTATGAGGGTAAGAAAGGTGAGTTGTGAGAATTTGTTGTATGAAAGGGTTGGGGGATGGTGGAAATAGTAGGCTGAGAAAGGTGGTAGACAGAGGATAAGGAGAAAAGTAGTAATAGTGAAAGGAAGAGGAAGGATTGTTTGGAAAGCATGATGAGGAAGAATTAATAGAATAGTAGTATTTAAATAAAGAAGTAAGATATATAGGGGGTAGTAAGTGTTTAGGAGCTAGATAAAATCTAGATAGAAGTTGGTGAATTAGATTATGAAATATGTAGAGTTGTTATGTGGTAGCGAAGATGTTTATAAATGTAGGAGAGATAAGTTAGTGATGGAGTAGTTATGTTTAGAAGTATAAGATTGGAAGTGGAAATAGAGTAGAGATTTGAGTGGGTGTGTAGGAATCTAATGTTTTAGTGGGATAGCTGAGGTAGATAATTAGAGGCAAAAGTGGGCGGGGATAGGGAGGTGTGGTAATTGGGTATAAGTGTTTGATTGGATAAGAGTTTTAGAGGGTGTGTCTATGGGAGAAATAAAGGTAGATGCACTGTGGGTGGGTGGGATTTGGGGGTAGGGTAGGGGAGCGGAGTGAGCCCGTAGGGCGAACGGAGCGGGAAGAACCAAAGAGGTCCATAGAGGAACCAGAGTCAATCAGTAAAAGGAGGTTTACAGAAGGGTAAGTAGAAAGGGAGAAAGATCTGGAGTGTTGGACGAGAATGAAGTATGAGAAACAAGAGAGAGAGATTAGGAAAAGAGAAGTTACAGCTAGAGTGGGCTAGAGGAGTTTGGGAGATGCAGTGAAAGGGGAGAAGCTTAGGGTCTAAGAGAAAAACATGAAGTAAAAGAGGGCAGCTGGTGTGGATCGGGGGGGGGTTAAGGCTGCTGGCTGTCCTGACTGGCTAGAGTACTACAAACAGCTATCAAGGCTGAAAACATTAAGTAATAAGTGTGCAGCAGCAGTTAAACATACTTCCACAATTCCACTTGGAAAAATGTCCAGAAAACAATGGGGAATGAGGCCACTGAGAAGCTTGCTATAGATGTTTGGTATTTAGCTTGAGCAATTAAGGGAGCTGAGTTCCGAAGGTAGGTTGGAGGTATCCTCGAGGGCTACTCGCAGGGGTAACTCAGGGCAGAATGTTCCACAATTCCACTTGGAAAAATGTCCAGAAAACAATGGGGAATGAGGCCACTGAGAAGCTTGCTATAGATGTTTGGTATTTAGCTTGAGCAATTAAGGGAACTGAGTTCCGAAGGTAGGTTGGAGGTATCCTCGAGGGCTACTCGCAGGGGTAACTCAGGGCAGAATGTTCCACAATTCCACTTGGAAAAATGTCCAGAAAACAATGGGGAATGAGGCCACTGAGAAGCTTGCTATAGATGTTTGGTATTTAGCTTGAGCAATTAAGGGAGCTGAGTTCCGAAGGTAGGTTGGAGGTATCCTCGAGGGCTTCTCGCAGGGGTAACTCAGGGCAGAATGTATGGTAGCACACACACAGCCAGAGCGCACAGCAGTGGAGAAGGGCGATGTTTAAAGTTGTATCTGTATCAAGTGAAAGGTCATCTACAAGGACTCCAAAGTCTTGTACAAGTGTCAGATTTTAGTTTTTAGCCATCTGTATTAAGTGATGACTTTGTTTGCCATTTATCAAGAGTACTGCATGCCTTGACAGTGAAGGCTTGGTCATTTTTTTTTGCTCTATTTATGTTTAATTTTAAGTGCCATAAGAAAGGAAGAACAGAGCCTTGAAGGACTCCACTGATGACTGGACATGGTCAGGATAGGAGTTCTCCTTTTCTTACCTATGTTGTATAGTCATGTAGTCTGTGTTGGATCCAAATTGTTATGGCTTCATTTATTATGAGATTTTTTTTTCCAAATCAATGTAAACTTCAGGAATGTGTAAACCTTCATCCATGGCTCAAGCACATCCTCATCACAAACACACACGCCAAGTTTGGGTGATTAAGCATAAGAGGTCTACCTTTAACAAAGCTGTACTGACTTTGGTTGTGGAGAAAGGAGGCTTCCTCTGTGTATCTGAATAAGTTCATGAGTAAGTTCTACAATGCTTCTGCCTCATCCCTTTGCAAAGTATACTTCTGAGGCTGAACAGTCTGTAATTACTGTCTGTGGAAGGATCTTTTTTGTAGATTGGGGCTACAACAGCCTGGCTACAGATATCTGAGATGCAGCCATTTTTTTTAATTTTTTTTTTATTAATGTACATAAGTGTCATACTAGACTGTTTTTGATTACACAAGTTAGACTTATTGGTATCTCATCTGGTCCCACAGAAATCTTTTTTCTGAACTTACTGATGGCAGAGGTGACTATTTTGGCTGTATTTTTTGGTGGGATCATGTTATAGGGAGAAGTTAATCAGATTTCATTTTATGGTATGAAATGTTCTCCATATATGCACACTGTATTATCCATATCTGTGCACTATATTAAGCTGATACCATTTTGATCTAGCACACTATACTTTTGTTCCTTCTTCAGTTTTTGATTGTGATTGTAGAAGTCCTTATTGTCGTGATGGAAGGCTTTATTCCAAATCAATTTTGCTTCATTTGATTATTTTAATTAATTATTTTTGGATGGAATTGACTTTAGTCTTGTTAGTTTGCAATGGGTAAAGTTTGAATGGTTTTGTACAATCTTTTCATTTCGTCTAATAATTTGTTATAAAGCCACAATTTAGGTTTACTGCAGACTTTTTAAATTATATTTATGCCTTAAGGAATTCATTTTTCACTGCATCTATTTAATGTGTTGCACAGGGCTATGAACAATTTACCAGTTTGTTGTTTGGGGAGGGGGTTTAACTTATCTGAGTTGATTGATGCAGGCTGATTGATAATGGCACCATAGTAGCTATTTCAAAAAGTCTGTGGTTTGCTGTATATAAGGAACATAAATAACTTCACTGAGGTCTGAGTAAAGGGGTTTGTGGAGTGGTAATCAGCTTAGCACTGTTGACTGAGATATTTGTCAAGATGGTATACAGTATATGTCCTTCTGTTCTCATGTTGCTTTATTCTAAACTCTTGGGTTCTCCTGTCTTGCTACCCAGTCGTCCGACCAGTATACAAAAGCTTCTAGTCACTGCAGGATACATGGGATGTCTGACTTTGGCTAAGGGAACGTGGACCATAAAAGTGATGTCTGCATGTACCAGAACTCAGAACTTCTCTGCCGCCAGTTTAATGTCAGCTGTTCCTGCCATTTTGGCCGTCTGATTGAAATTTCTAAAATAAGTACCCGGCTGGGGTTGTTTTGTTCTTTTGAGTCACTGCATGCCTGTGTAGGTTCATGTCATCCAGGAAGGGAAAGTGCAAGTCCAATCGTAAGATCTTCCACAAAGATGCCCATGAGCTTTGCCTTTTTTGTTTATGGCGTACGAATGACCATAAGTCTTGCTCCATGTGCCAGGCCTTTGTTCCAAAAACCCTATGCAGCCATCCGCAAGCATTGAACATTTATCTTGAGAATTGACACCTTAAGCGCTTAGCTTTAGGTATGGAGGGGCCGTCCGGTCAGCCCATCGAGCCACCTAAGAAAAGGGCCAAAGTTGCTATGCCTGAGTCCATACTGTACCTCCTCCACCCAACGTCCCTCCTGTGGCTGACATCAGCCTGGAGGAACGATTAGTCACTGCCGATGTGGGCATAGCCGGTACCATTGTGGAAGCAGTAACAAGAAGGCACAGTACGACAATCCACGTGTAAACAGATTTATTGAATCAAGCTTTTGAGTCAAAGCTCTTTTTCAAGAATAAAACATTCAATTAAAACCACTCATTAAGTAACACCAGCCAATCAAGAAGCACATATTAACTCATTAAATACTTCATAAAACACTTCTAAGAAGCTAAGTACACCGCTATTTACTTGACAATAATTAAGTATAAAATATATTTCTATTCATTCAACCTAAAAAGTCTACAACATGTAGTAAGTTAAACTAAATAACATCCACTAACTAACATATGCTTGCCTTAGCTTTAAAATGGGTTTAATACTATTAACTTTATTCAGCCCAGGATAGATGTCTCATCTAAAAAATGCTTATCCATTTGTACTCTGCCCTCTGTGTCATATGTATTAAGTTCCCTCCCCTCCTGTTCTTAAACACTCTTTGTAGCACCCTAAATTTAAAGAAATGTTCATTCCCATGCTGTAAAATGTGTTTACTAAGTGCATTCATTTCAACTTCTCTACGTATCTTTGATAAGTGTGAGGCTAGTCTTTCTTTAAACTTACAATTGGTTTTACCAATATAGAAACATGGGCACTTCTCACAATTAAATAAATGTACTAGAGTTTCACTGTTACATGTACCAAATGCTTTAAAACTAAATTTATCTGTAGTAATGGGCTGTATAAATTCCATCTCCATATTGATGTGCTTACAGAAAGTGCAATTATGGCAGGGGACTGTACCCTTATTAAGTCAAGGTTTCTCTTCCTGTATATTAAAATCTTTAAAGCAGAGAAGCTGTTTTAAATTCCTTTCTTTCTTTTGACAAAAAAAGGCTCTTTGCCCACAATTTTTTTTGACATTAGTGTCAGAACTTAAAATAGTCCAATTCCTTTTAATAAGAGACTGAACCTGTTGGGAATGTCTGTTATACTTCATCACATAACCCATTTTGTTAAAACCATCTACCTTAGAAACACTAGCATTATACTATATACCACTTTCTCTGAATAAATAAGGTATACCTGTGCCTAAGCATTCAGACTTAATACATTCAGAATTTTCAACTAGCAAACCTCTATTATAGCCTCTGGCCAGAAAATCTTCTGTCATAGTGTCAATCTCTGCCATACACCTGTCTTCAGTAGTATTGAGCCTGCTGGCTCTTGGAAACTGACTCTTGACTACACCTTTGTATATATGATTGGGATGCATACTAGAATTATGTATGTATCTAGTTGTCTGTACTTTCTTCCTATAGATAGATGTGAATTTTACCATTGATATTAAATAATTTCACATCCAGAAAGGTAATTTCTTCAACTGAACAACACATTTCAAATTTAAGGAAATCAGTACTTCATTGTAAATGCTCAACAAATACTTCAAGTGCCTGTCTAGTCCTTTTCCATAACAATGTAATATCATCTGTGAAACGTTT
Organism: Protopterus annectens; assembly: GCF_019279795.1. Lineage (NCBI taxonomy): Eukaryota > Metazoa > Chordata > Ceratodontiformes > Protopteridae > Protopterus > Protopterus annectens. The sequence goes on from NC_056728.1 coordinate 899,206,597, forward strand.
ATAATAAATCAAATCATTATTTCGATATTTGTCCTAGAGTTAAATACAGTGCATTCTTCCCATATGGCCAGAATGCATAGCTGTTGGCTACCAGCATACCCATAGCCAGTCCCGATATTTGGTGATATATTTCACCTCCAAACATGAAAATATTATTATACAAAATTCCAATAAGGAACACATCAATGAAAATTTTCTAGCTCCAAAATTACTGTGCATAACCAAAAAGTCTCTAACATATTCAATCCCTATATTACTCGGAATGACTGTGAAAAGAGATTTGATATCCATGGTGACAAAAAGAACATCGTCATATGGTCATCACCCATGAAATTGCCCAGGGACTCCAAAAATTCACAGGAATCCTTTATAAAGGCTTTGCTATACCTTAATAATGGTCTGTGTCACTGGTCCAAATATTTTGAGATAGCTGTAGTGGCCCATTGCTTGCCTGAAACTATAGGTCTCATTGGAGGATGCAGCAAATTTTTATGGATTTTAGGTAACCCATAGATCACAGGACAAACAGGATGTTCTAAATAAAAGTAGTTATATTGTTCAAGGGTAATTGTTAACTGCATCAAATGGAGTCATATAATTCAGATTTAATTCTGTAAATCATCTTGTTCAACTCAACAATATTTATGACTTTAAATGTATAACTATCATGCAGAAATTCAAGCATCAGTTCATGATATTGTTCAGCACACATTATAACTGTTCTACCACATTTATCAGTGGGTTTCAATACAATATCAGTCCTGTTGACTAAGTCATATAAAGCTTTCCTTTTACATGCATTTAAATTGAAAAAAACTAGATGGGCAATTTCGTGGGTGATGACCGTGTGACAAATGTTCATCTGAAGTAATTAAATTCATTTTATCTGCAACCTGTGGATATTCGGATCCATATTGGATCCAAGACTGCAACTTTACAACCATCTGCTCTGAGCGCCAAGCTCCTCCCCCTTACCCATAACACACCACCATCTCCTGCCTTCCCCCAGATGTCCTTCAAGGATGCATCTGCAGTCATCACATACGGGTTGTCCTGCCTCAGGCAGCCCTTCGGCCGGCCGGATTCCAAAGTCTGGGTCTGGCCTCGGCTGATGTCACACTTTCCCCGACGTCAGAGCGTCTGGGGTATAAAAGCATCAGCAGACGCCATTTTCCTCAGTCTTTCTTGCCGCGTGGTGCCCGAAGCAGAAGCAGTTCGCAAGTGCCGGTCGGCCAGCTCCTGTGATTCAGCTACCGAAGACTTCGAAAAAGCTAAGTACCCCGTTGGGGACTCTTTCTTGCCTCAGCCGATGTCAGATAAAGTAAATAATTGTTTAACTTGTGGGAAACAAATACCTCATAAGGATTTCCATTCTTACTGCCTCCCTTGCCTAGGCACAGACCACGACGTCTCGGCCTGCTCAGCCTGTGCTTCCTTCAACCGACGAACTCTTAGACGTCGGTCGGAGTTTGCAGAGGAATTCTTTGGGGCTAATTTTGCGTACAAGATGCCGTCGGAGTCTCCGACTTCGCATTTGGTTAAAAAACAGAAGGACAAGGACCGACACACGTGGCCCGCGGTTTCGGCTGAAACCACGGTCAGGCCTACCGCGAGTGTCTTGGTTTCTGCTGAAACCGAGTCCTCGGTGCTTCCTATTACCGAATCCACTCAACCGACTACCTCGGCCCCGGAGGCCCCGGCCGAGTCGGTTATTGAATTACCTACTGAAACCGGTGTCCAGGAAATGTCCAACACCATTCCTTTAGACGAGTCTACTCCTGCACGTGGTGCAGCCAGACTCCCTGCATCCATGTCCATTAAGGCCTTTTCTAGGGCTAAAGCTGCTAAACTTACTAAAGCTTTGCCTCCCAAGATTTCCTCTCAGAGACCTTCTACTGGCTCACAGATTCTCAACCTAGCAGAGGATCTTATCTCTTTAATTAGAGGTTCTCAACCTCACCCGGACAGGGGCTCTCAACCACCTCCAGACAAAAGGCCCAGGGTTGAGCCCTCTGACCCCCACTCCTCAGATGAGTCCACGGATGGCTCTGCTTTGTCAGACCCCCAGGAGGAGGCTTATTCGGCCTACGAGGATTCTGATGCTGAAGAATCTATTCCTTCGGCCTCCCCTCCTGAAGAGTTTTCATTTGGAGAGACACTACACTCTATAAGAGAACATTTTCAATGGCAGGGCCAGGAATTTTCTGATTCTAGAAAGAGATTAAGGACCTTTTTACATTTACCTCAGCATAGGCCTTTAGCTATACCTCCTGTTTTGAATGTTATTGATGATGTGTACTCTGATGCTAATACAGCCCCTGATTCTCTCCCTCCGGCTCCTGCCAAACCTGATAGGTACTACAGGGTCCCGGATTCTCATCTACACCTGTACAAGGCCCACTCTGCAGACCCAGAAACTATTTCCCAGGGCCCAAAAGGGGTTGCAGCTGCCACTGCTAAAAATCCTCTACCCTCTGAAAGGGAGTCTAGAGCTTTACAGAGATGGGGTAAGAAAGTGTATACTTCTGCAACTCTTTCCATGAGGGCATTAAATTGTCAATTTCATATGATTCAGTACCAAGAGTATTTGTTAGATGAATTGCATAAGAAGCTGTCCTCTTCTGAACCCCTTGACCGTAAATCACTTCAGGATCAGGTACATAACTCACAGCAGGTTAGTAACCATTTTTTGCAGTGTGGTTATGATGCATTGGAAGCTTCATGTAGGTCAGCTATGACAGGGGCAGTTATACGTAGGCATGCCTGGCTGAAGGAACAATCTTTACCAGACCATGTTAAAGCTAAGCTTCTGGATGCTCCAATGGAAAAGCAAAAATTATTTGGTTCCACGGCTCAGGAGGTCTTAAAGAAGTTTGAAGAAAAGGCAAAATCTGTGCAAACAGTCAAGGACTTTCTGCAAGTACAACCACCGAGATTCAGCAGAAATTGGCCTACTAAGAATTGGTCCTTTCCGGACTCAGACAGATCCCAGAGAGGCAGGAACAGGCATGCCAGAGGTAGAGGGCAAGCTAGAGGCTCCTACAGAGGCCGTCAGTGGCAGCCTCCCAACCAGAGAGGTAGTGCAGGAACAACTGCTACACCAGGACAGACTCAATGACTTTATTTTGACTCCGCCGACCAGGGCTCAATTAGAAGCACCATTGGGCGGAAAGCTTTCTTTATTCTCAAAAAATTGGCATTACATTACAAGGGACACATGGACACTGCAAATAATAGACAAAGGATACAGGTTCTATTTCCACACAGTGCCAAAAAGAAAAGGAATGCCAGACCTGCCACCAAATCAGAGGGCAGAGGCTTTGAAGCAAATTACCAAATTAATACAAATGAAAGCCATAGAAAAGGTACCTCTTTCAGAACAAGGCCAAGGATTTTATTCCAGATTATTCCTTGTTCCAAGAAAAGAAAATCAATGGAGGCCTATTCTCGACTTGTCCGCACTGAATACTTACCTCATTGTGCCAAAATTCAAAATGCTGACTCTACAGCAACTTCTTCCCATGCTGGGCAAGGAGTCTTGGCTGGTGACTATAGATCTCAAGGAGGCATACCTGCATGTCCCTATTCGACAAAGTTGCAGAAGACACCTCAGATTTCTTGCAGGATCAGAGCATTATCAATTCTCAGCATTGCCCTTTGGCTTATCTACTGCACCCAGAGTATTCACGAAATGCCTGGCATCAGTAATTGCACACTGCAGACTTCAGGGGATTCAAATCTACCCATATCTGGACGACTGCCTTATACAAGCGGACAACAAGAAAATTTTGCTAAAGGACTTGGACTATGCCATCCACCTACTACAGGCCTTGGGATACACAGTCAACATCCAAAAATCAAGACTTGTTCCATCCCAAAGAATAACCTTTTTGGGTGCGGATCTAGACACAACCACCCAAATGGCCTTTCTCACAGAAGAAAAACAAAAACAACTTCCGGATTACTTCAAGAATCTGACAAGACAAACTCAGCTGACTGCAAGGAAAATCCTGCAGGCCCTGGGTTACATGGCATCCTGCATAATTCTGATTCCACAAGCCAGGCTGCATATGAGAAAATTGCAATGGTACCTAAGGAGTGTATGGACTCAGCACAGTCACAGCTTAGAAACTTTGATCCCACTCATTCCTTGCCTTCAAAAGGAATTCCTGTGGTGGGCTCAAGCCTGCCAGTCGAACAGAGGGTTGCCTTTCAGCAAATCAAGAGCAAACCAAACCATCACCACGGATGCTTCAGACCGAGGTTGGGGAGCACACATGGAGGACAAATGTATCCAAGGGCTATGGTCTCAGAGAGCTGCGCATGCACATAAACCAAAAGGAAATGCTGGCAGTGATACACGCAATCGAGGCCTTCAAACCTTTTCTTCATCAAGGCCACCTGCTCATAAGGACAGACAACACCACAGTTATGTGGTACATAAACAAGCAAGGAGGCACGCATTCCTACCCTCTATGCAGACTGGCCATGAATCTATGGGAACTTTGCTTGAAACTCAATATACAACTGCAGTCCCAGTTCGTGCCAGGGAAAGACAATACACTGGCAGACAGCTTAAGCAGAACTACCATGGATGCACACGAATGGATGCTGCACCCAGACATCATCTTACCCATAACGCAATCATGGGGAAGGCCGGAGATAGATCTGTTCGCTTCACCCCACAATCATCAACTGAAGACATTCTGCTCAAGGACATACCACCCACAAGCATGGAAAGTGGACTCTCTCTCTTTCAGCTGGAAAGCTCTAAAAGTCTATGCTTTCCCACCACTCCCATTAATGTCCAAGGTTTTACTGAAGATCAGGGCAGAGCAGCCAACAGTGATTCTGATAGCTCCAGACTGGCCAAGGCAGCACTGGTACCCACTGTTAAAGAGCATGTCACAGACGAAACCGTGGCCTCTCCCCCTATGGCCACTTCTACTGACGTAGAACAATTTCAAGACTCTGCATCCCAACCTGAAAACCTTGCAGCTAACTGCCTGGAGAATACCATGACTCCTCCTCAGAATAGCTTATCCCAGAGAGTGAAGGACATCATTATGGAAGCTCGTCGGCCTTCCACAAGGAAGGCATATTCAGCAAAATGGAAAAGATTTCTTACTTGGAACACAACAAAAGGCCTAGATGTGACAGTCATGAGCATGCCACATATACTGGAATACTTAGCAGAATTGTTCCACAATGGCCTGTCTTATTCTTCCATTAAGATACATGCCTCAGCAATTTCAGCAGAATACAATGTTAATCCACCTGTCTTCTCGCATCCTCTCTTAAGACAATTTCTGAGAGGAATCAAAAACATCACTCCTCCAAGGAAACCACCTTTACCTACTTGGGACCTTAACTTTGTGCTGGAAAAACTAATACTTCCTCCCTTTGAACCAGGAGCATCAGCGGATCTACAGTTTCTGTCTTGGAAAACTGCATTCCTTCTGGCCATAACTTCAGCAAGAAGAGTATCTGAGTTACAAGCTTTAATGGCAGTGCAGCCATTTCTTATTTTCCATCAAGACAGAGTTTCATTGAGAACCAATCCTACTTTTATGCCAAAGGTGGTATCCAGGGTATCCTTGAACCAAGCAATTCACTTGCCTACATTCTTCCCAAATCCACAAAATAAAGGGGAGAAACTTCTACACACTCTGGACATACACAGACAATTGCGCTACTATTTGGACAGAACTAAAAGTTACAGAAAGACTGACCAACTGTTTGTAGCATATGCTGCTGGGGCACAAGGAAAAGCAATTTCAAAACAGACAATTTCAAAATGGATAGGAAATTGCATTTGTTTTTGTTACTCCTTTCATGGAAAGACTGTTCCTGCAAACATTAGGCCTCATTCCACGAGAGCCACAGCCACCACCACAGCCTTCCTAAGAGGGGTGGCTACCAAGGACATTTTAGAAGCTGCTACATGGAGCTCCGTGCATACATTTGCTAAGCATTACAATTTACCTTTATACTCCAGATCCAGAGCAGGTTTTGCCACAGCAGTCCTGCAGGGTATCTTAACTATACCATCCTTTTCTTAGTACCTCCACCCCCAGATTGGCTATGGTATTCTACCCATATGTGATGACTGCAGATGCATCCTTGAAGGACATAGTACAGTTTTGAACCTACCATAAATGTAGATGTCCGATAGGTATGCATCTGCAGTCAGGTTTACCCTCCCTCCTTCCCCTCTGTGGTATTCCTAGGGTGCTTACCCCTCTATTAGCTAGCTGGGGGAATCTATTATGGTGTATTTGTTTGTATATGTATATATATATATATATATATATATATATATATATTTTTTTTTTTGCATAGGTTTGGAATTTTATTGCATTTCTCCAAATTTAGCCTTCATAGAGGGCACCTGGCATCTGGGGCAAGAAAAACTGAGGAAAATGGCGTCGGCTGATGCTTTTATACCCCAGACGCTCTGACGTTGGGGAAAGTGCGACATCAGCCGAGGCCAGACCCAGACTTTGGAATCCGGCCGACCGAAGGGCTGCCTAAGGCAGGACAACCCATATGTGATGACTGCAGATGCATACCTATCGGACATCTACATTTATGGTAGGTACAAAACTGTACTATCTTGTTTGCCGCTTCATGCATCAGCATCGTGATCTCCATAGCTCTGAGCCTTAGGGTTTTTTGTAAGTGCTTTTTTGGGGTTTTTTCATGTGAGAGTGTTTCTCAGTTAGTTCCCTTTTTCCTCCCCCTAATGCTTGTTCATTGGTTGGTGCAAAAAAAAAAGTTTATAGTTTTTGTGTAGGCCCTTCCTTCCCTATAGTGTGTGTGTGGTCAATAGTGTGTTGGGATTTTCTAGGTGTGGCTGCTATTGTTGTAAAATGTCTGAACAGCCAAAACCTACATTTAAAAAATGCAGCGTGTGTGGCCATAAGCTTTCACCAGCAGATGGTCACACTCTGTGTGTTGTTTGCCTGTGCGTAGCCCACTTGTCCACCCAATGCAGTGTGTGCTGGATTTAACCTGAGGGCCCTGAAAGACAAAGTCCAAACTGGTAGCAAAAGGCCTGCTCCCAGCATGTACTTTGGATTCTTCAGCCTCAGCTTTTACAACTCATGCCCAACCTCCCCCCCCAGGCTGGAACTCACCCTCCCGCTAGACCTGCTGAAGGGGATGTGAAAGGGAGACAAAAAAACACAAGGATGCAGACAGAGGGAGAGAGAGAGAGAAGAAAGGGGATAGGGCCTGCAAATGGTCTCCAGATCAGGAGTCCTTCCCTAGCCCACCTTCCAAGGTCTTGAGACCTGTTTCTCTTCGGCTCCACTCCCTCAGATTTTCACCGGTGCTGATAGAGCCTACAGAGCTGAGGTCTTCCTCCAGATCCTCCCAGTGACCAGACAGATCCGAGTTGGTCACTTCCTCATGCTCGACTCGGAGTCTTTCTGAAATGGATATGGACAGGATGATGAGAAGATTAATTCGGACCCAAATCCAGATAGCAATCTTGCCAGGCCCCTCTCCCTCTGGAGGGGGGACCTCCATGCCATGCTTTCATCCGATTTCTCCTTCCATGATCTGGCCTGCAGTTTTGGGGTATATTGATCCAAGGATCTTTGGAGCTGGGGATTCGGACCCAAGGGGATGGATGTGTCTTTGGCTCCGACCTTGTAGGATCTGAGCCTTTCCTTCGGAACTCCGGCTACCCTAGCCTCGGGCCCTGATCCTCATGGTGGACACGGGGAGAGCTTCCTCCTTGTTGGGCTCTAAGGAGGTGTGCTCTCCATCAATGTTCGATGTCGTGGAGAGGGTTCTCTTCCAAGGATTGAGATCCCAGCCTATTTCCTTGGATTCCTCCCAGACTCCCTCGGATTTGGTTATGACTCCCTTCAGCTTGTCTCAGGGACAGCCCATGCTAGAGGAACCCCAGGCGGTTCCCTTGGAGGAACCCCCGTGACTCATGAGCCCTCTTTACAGAGTCCCACTGAAGAAGGTCCTCATAAGGACATGTGCAAAAGGAGGCATCTGGGCACCCCTGAGTCCCTACAGAAGACACTGATTTAGATGAAGGAGAAGGTTCCCCCACGTCACCTCCTGAGGATGTCTCTTTTGGTGACATCATGGAGATCCTCTTCCAGAAGGAAGGTTGGTCAGCCCCAAAACCTTCTACGGATGAATCAGTGTTCCTGGAGGCTTTTGGCATGGGCCCATCTGCGTCCTGGGTGTTCCCGCTGATGGATCCTTTAGTGGATCTTATCACCACGTGGGCATGGAAGGAGCCTGACACCATAGAGCCGATACCTAAGCACCCAGACAAGATTCTCTCTCCACCCTCTGACAGACAGAAATGGTATAAGGGATCTCCCATGGATGCTATGGTGGTTGCAGCAGCCACCAAGAGGGAACTGGCTCGAGAGTTTCTCTGTCCACCCTCTGGATAAAGAGTCCAGGATGGTGGATTAATTTGGGAAGTGAGTGTATTCTTCAGTGACGTTTTCCATCCAAGCGCTGAACTACCTGGCACACGTTATATGACTGCAGTGAGACCTAGTCACGGAGTTAGCTGAGTTGCCCCCAGAGTCCTTGTCACAGGAGGACAAGCATCTGTTCTCCACAAAGATGTATACTCTCAAATCAGTGTCAAACATGTCCATGCGCCTCCTTTCTCATGCTATGGAAGGAGCAGCTAGGGCACCTGGGACCGGCATAGCTATGAGGCGACACGCTTGTCTCAGACTGTGTCAGTTTGTGGACCCCTTCAAGGCGTCTTTTAAAATTGCTACCTTTGATGGTTCTTCCTCTTTGGGAAGCCCGTACAGACACCCTTGTCCAGTGTGAAAAAGATGGGAAGACTGTCTGCCATCAGAATCCGCTTCTCCAGTCCTCAAAGATCCTTTTCCAGGCATCAGAGAGGGCAGAAGATGTTCAGGAAATCACAGTTTTCCTGGAACTCTTAGGACAACTCATCTCCCAGAGGCAGAGGAGGTCCGAGGAACTTTAGGTCTAGGGAGCCCTTCTCGGACAGGCCCGTGCAGTGGCCCTAAAGGGTTGCCCGACTGTCCTACTCTGGAGGCAGTCGGGGGAAGATTACGTTGCACCCAGCGGCATGGGAGTCCGTAACTGCAGATCATTGGGTGCTTCAAATAATATCCAGAGGTTACACCATCCCATTTGTTGCACCTCCTATCCAACCAAAATGACTCCCAGATGACTATCTTCGTGTTTCACTTTTTGGGTTATCTGCTTGCAGTAGCCCTCAGTCGGCCTGATTATCAAAGTCTTGGGTCCTGCGTCAGTTGCTGTCTCATCTTCCATGACATCAGGTAGACAGGGATATAAAGCATGCAGCCAATGCCATTAAATCAGTCTTTCTTGCCGTGCAGTGCCCGAAGCAGAAGCAGTTCGCAAGTGCCGGTCGGCCAACTCCTGAAATTTTCGTTTTCGAGTTTCAGAATTGAAGTCTTCAACTAAAGCTAAGTACCCCATTGGGGAAACTTTTTTTTGCTCTAAACTGATGTCAGTAAAAGTCAGTAATTGTATTTCTTGTGGAAAGCAAATACCTCATAAAGATTTTCATTTGTACTATATTCCTTGCCTAGGCCCTGACCACGATGTACCTCACTGTCGGTTTTGTGCCTTATTTAATCCATGATCTATTCGTCGTCAGTACACTTTCTCTTCTAAATATTTTAGTACTCTGTTCAATTATCCGGATATGTCTCCGGTAAGCCACCCGACTACTGACATTCCAAAAAACGCAAAGATAAAGACAGAGACAGGCCGCCTAGGTCCAAAGCTGCCGACGACACTTCTCCTAAGCTAGTCGCCCCTGATGCCCGCTTCTTCAGATTCACAGGCCTCTACTGAGACCCATTTGGAGTCTGGTATGCCATGAGATGCTTCAACTGTGGAATCTGCAGATGTCACTACCTTGGATGGGTCCAGAGCCGCTGTGCAGGCACCAGCTTCTGAGGGTGTTTTCAGGCCTACTGTCTTGCATATTAAACCAATGCCATCTTCTTCTTCTAGGCCTAAAACTCGAACCATACCTAGGAAACCGACGCCCAGACCGCATGTTCAGGCCTCTATGCCTAAAAAACAAATAAGAGTGACTGAAGACCTTATTACTTTAATCAAGGGGAAGCCAACCTTGCCCCTCTAAGAAACCTAGAACTAAATTTGCTTATGATACTTCTGACCAGGATTCTGAAATTTATGTCTCCTCTGATGACCAGGATTTACCCATATCTACCTATGAGGCTTCTGATGCAGAGGACTCTATTCCCTCTGCTTCTCCCCAGAGGATTTTTCTTTTGGTGAAACCTTGCATACTCTTAGGGAGCATTTTCACTGGGAAAGCCAGGATTACTCTGATTCTAAAAAGAGGTTTAAAGAATTCTCACTCCTGCCCCAACACAGGCCTTTAGCTATCCCTCCTGTGCTGGACATTGTTGATGATGCCTTTTCGGAATCTAGCTTGGCCCCTGACTCTACCTCCTGCTCCCAGAAAACCTGATAGATATTACAGGGTTCCTGATTCTCACAAGTTCCTTTTTAAAAATCCTACTGCGGATCCTGAGACCATTTCACAGGGACCCAAGGGCATTAAGGCTACTACTGCCAAAAATCCTACCCCCTCTGATAGATATTCCAGGGCCCTGGATAGATTGGGTAAGAAGGTATACACCTCTGCAACCTTGGCCATCAGGGCCTTAAATTGCCAGTTTCATATGTTAAAGTATCAGCAGCATATTATTGGATTGCTTAAACAGAAAATTATGTTGATTCCTGACTGTACTGAAAATAAGGATTTACAGGATTTAATGCATTCTGCTGAACAGGTTGGAAAACATACTTTGCAATGTGGTTTTGATTCACTAGAGGCATCTTGCAGGGCTTCTGTCACCGGGTCTGTAATTAGAAGGCATGCTTGGCTTAAGGAGCAATCTTTGCCAGATCATGTTAAAACTAAATTGCTAGATGCTCCCTTAAATCAGGACTGCCTGCTTGGTGTCAAAGCAGAAGTTGTTCTTAAAAAGATGGAGGAAAAAGCTAAATCTATGCAAACTGTTAAAGATTTCTTACAAGTGCAGCCTCCTAGATTTAGTAGGCATTGGCCCTCAAAAAATTGGTCCTTTCCTGCCTCTTCCAGACCATCTCAGTTCAAACCCAGAACTGGGAGAACAACCAAGTTTCAGTCCCAGGGCATGCACAGGACTAAGCAGTGGGGGGCTCCCACTTCCAAATCAGGGAGTAGTTAGACTCCCCCCTATGGTAAGCTGTCTCAATGACTTAACTTTAAGTCTTCCAAGCACTTCCCAACTGACTGCTCCTTTAGGGGGAAAGATTGCTCTGCAAGCAAAAAACTGGGAACTTATTACCCAGGACAAATGGGTTTTAAACAGTTTCCCAAGGATACAGATTTCACTTCCACACATTACCAGCCCCAAACAGTTGGCCAGATCTACCCCCATATCAGTGGGCAGAGGCTCAAAAGCAAGTACTTTATCGCTATTCAGACTGTACCAGAAGAGGAAAAGGGACAAGGTTTCTACTCAAGACTTTTCCTTTTACCCAGAAAAGACAACTCATGGCATCCTATCATGGACCTGTCTATCCTAAACACCTTTTTGGTGATTCCAAAATTCAAGATGCTAACTCTTCACCAGTTGCTTCCCATGATAGGCAAATATGTCTGGCTGGCAACGTTGGATTTAAAGGAAGCCTACCTGCACATCCCAATCAGGGAATCTTGCAGAAAATACCTACACTTCAAAGCAGGATGCATGCATATTCAGTTCACTGCACTGCCCTTTGGCTTATCTACTGCACCCAGAGTATTCACAAAGTGACTAACTCCAGTCATTGCATTTTGCAGGCAAAGAAATATTCAAATATACCCATACCTGGACGATTGTCTAATTCAGGCAGAAAGTCAGGACAAACGTCTGAATCATCTGGCATTTGTACAAAAGGTGTTAACTTGTCTGGGGTACACCATAAATGAAAAGAAATCACATCTGATACCCTGTCAACAAATTATATTCCTGGGAGCAAGCTTGAACACAACTTCCCAGATGGCTTTCCTCACGCCAGAGAAACAAATTCATTTGACAACTTACTTCAAACTAGTGGCCACAAAAACCCTGCTTATCTGTAAGACAAATACTCTAAGCCTTGGGGTTCATGGCCTCGTGCATTCTACTAATTCCATATGCAAGACTGCATATGAGGAAACTACAATGGTATCTAAGAAGCCTATGGTGTCAACATTCTTAGGATCTAGAAGCAGTGATTCCTATCATACCTTGTCTACAGTTGGAATTCCTTTGGTGGGCAGAGGCCTGCCACCAAAACAAGGGACTACCAATCACTCTACCCCCTGCCGCCCAAACCCTAACAACAGACGCATCAGAATCTGCATGGATGACTCACCTGGCAGGGAAGTGCATTCAGTGCAAATGGAACCCAAGTCAAATGCACCTGCATATCAATCAAAAAGAAATGTTAGCTATACAGAATGCTCTGATAGCCTTCAAGGACCACATTCTTTCAGGACAATTAATGGTAAAGACGGACAACACCACTGTTATGTGGTACATAAACAAGCAAGGGGTACTTACCCCCTCTGCAGACTAACCATGGCTCTTTGGAACCCAGCCTTGAGCTACCAAGTGCATCTACAAGCTCAATTCCTGCCAGGAAAACTAAATACACTGGCAGACGAACTAAGCAGAATCTCATGAACCCTCACAAGTGGAAACTGGAACCAAAGATTTTCAATACGTTGATCAACAAATGGGGATCCCACATATAGACCTGTTTGCCTTCCCCCAGAACTACCAATTGGACAAATTCTGCACAAGGACTCCCCACAAACAAGCTTAGAAAGTGGATGTTTTGTCCTTCAGCTGGAAAAATCTATCAGTTTATGCCTTTCCTCCTCTGCCTCTCCTCTCCAAAGTACTACTAAAGGTCAAACAAGGCAAACCAAGGATGATAGTGATTGCACCAGACTGGCAACACCAACACTGGTACCCCCTCTTGTGCAGTGTGTCACAGCTGGCCCCGTGGCACCTACCTCAGACCCCCCTACCCTGTTGACTCAGTAGGAAAGCCAGATTCTGCACCCCCAGCTTCAAACCCTGAACCTGGCAGCCTGGCTGATTACCTAATCTCTCCATTACCATCCCTCAGTAAACAAGTGTTGGATGTCATTTTGGAGGCAAGGAGGCCTAGTACTAGAAAATCTTATGTTGAAAAATGGAAGCGATTCTGTGCCTGGAACCAAACTCAAGGGATGGCCACAGCAGTGCCCAATTTACCTCAGATTCTTCAATACTTAACTGAGATGCTTCACAAGGGCCTTTCCTTTTCTTCCATCAAAATTCATGCCTCAGCCATTCCAGCTCATTACAACACAGAACTACCCCTCTTTTCTCACCCACTGCTCAAGCAGTTCCTCAGGGGAGCCAAAAACCTAAGACCTCCCAGGAGAGCCCCAGCTCCAGCCTGGGACCTTAATTTTGTATTGGAAAAACTCACTCTTCCTCCTTTTGAGCCAGCTGCAACTGCAGAGTTAAAATTCTTTTCTTGGAAAACAGCTTTCCTTTTAGCAATCACTTCAGCAAGAAGGGTATCTGAATTACAGGCCCTTATGGCAGTGGAGCCTTTCATCCTATCTTTCATGCAGATAGGGTGTTCCTCAGGACCAATCCCTCTTTCATGCCCAAGGTGGTATCCTGTGTGGTTCTTAATCAGTCCATTCATTTGCCAACCTTTTCTAATCCACAGAACAAAGGGGAACAGATACTGCACTCCTTAGATGTGCACAGAAACTTAGATTTTACTTGGCAGGACTAAACCTCAAAGGAAATCTGAACAACTGCTGGTGGCGTTTGCTGCAGGGGCAGAGGGGAGGGCCCTTTCAAAGCAAACCATTTCTAAATGGATAGGCCATTGCATTCATTTCTGCTATAAGCTCAATGGAAAACCTATCCCACAGGGGATTAGACCCCATTCAATCAGGGCTGCATCTACTTCTACAGCCTTTCTCATAGATGTCCCTACCAGAGACATCCTAGAAACTGCTACCTGGAGTTTTGTACAGACTTACACCAAGCATTACCATTTGCCAATTTTCTCTAAATCCATAGCTGGCTTTGCCACTGCAGTCTTGCAGGGCCTTATAAGCTGCTGCTAATGTTATTTAAATTCCTCCTCCCATTCTTAGCTATGGGAATCTACCCAAATGTGATGACTGCAACAGTGAAACACAAAGAACATAGTACAGTTGTGTACACTTACCATAAATGTAGATGTTTGAGTGTATGCACTGTTGCAGTCCTGGTTACCCTCCCTCCAGCCCCCTGACTTATTTTGGCTATACCTCTATTCTCCTCTACTATACTTAAAAGCTTTTTGGTGTATTTGCATTTTTGTTGGAGGTATAATCTTGTGTATATACATATATATATATTGCTTCCCATTATGGAGGGCACCTGACATCTGGGGCAAGAAAACCTGATGTAATGGCGTTGGCTGCATGCTTTATACCCCTGACTACCTGATGTCATGGAAGATGAGACAGCAACCAATGCAGGACCCAAGACTTGGATAATCAGGCCGACTGAGGGCTACTGCAAGCAGATAACCCAAATGTGATGACTGTAACAGTGAATACACGCGAACATCTACATTTATGGTAAGTGTACACAACTGTACTTTCCACCCGCTCAGAGAGAGACAGCAGCGCTAGAGGTTTCCAAGCTGCTTCAAAACCGAGGCATCAAACCGGTCCCCCTGATCAGTCTGGGTCAGGCGTTTACTCCAGGTCCTTTTTAGTGCCAAAAAAGACTGGGGACCTCAGACCCATTTTGGACCTGTCAATCTTAAACCTGGCTGTCGCCAAACAGAAATTCTGGATAGTCATCCTACAGTCCATTCTACCTTATCTTTGAGGATACGACTGGATGTGCTTGATAGATCTCCAGGACGCTTACTACTGTATCAAGATTCACAGAAGCTCTAGGAGATTCCTTCGCTTCTGGCTGGGAGCCAGCCATTTTCAGTTCCGAGCCCTACCCTTCGGTCTCACCACAGCCCCGTGGGTGTTTTCCAAAGTGATGGCAGTTGTAGCGGCTAACCTGAGGCTTCAGGGGATTCAGTTATTCCCTTACCTAGACGATTGGCTCCTCACTGCTTCCACCAGGCATCTTCTGTGCCAATCCAGAGACTTTTTCCTACATCTTGCAGACCTGTTAGGGATTATGGTCAATGTCCCCAAGTCACTCTTGAATCCGGTACAGATCTTGGACTTTATTGGGCATGGCTGGACACCCTTCAACTGGAAGTCTTCCTAACTTCAGACAGGGTCCAGAGTCTAAGAGCTCATGTATCACTAATTCTTGGCCCTAGAGCTCCAAAGGCGGTGGACATTCTCAGAACCTTGGGCTCTATGACTGCAGCTATTTCTATCCTCCCCTGTGCATATGCATGCATGTTCTACAATGGAATCTAGCTGTACAGTGGTCTTGGCTGGATCTCCCCATGGAATACCCAATTCACATCAGCAAAGCCTGCATGGTGTCACTTCTCTGGTGGGTCCAGTCTCCGGAGATTGTAGCGGGATGCCCATTTGTTCCATCCACAGCCCAAGCCACAGTTACCACGGACGCCTCCCAGCTCGGGTGGGGGGCATTATCTGGGGAGGACGGTCCAAGGCATGTGTTCCCAGATCGAGACCACATTGCACATCAATGTTCTGGAGATGAGAGCAGTGCTTTTAATGTTGCAGGCCTTCCACACTGGTCTTCCTCCAGGGACTATTGCAATTCAGTCAGACAACATGTCGGTTGTCTGGTACATCAACAGACAAGGGGGAACCAGATCTTACTGTCTGTGTCGCGAGGCCATGAGAGTTTGGGAGTGGGCAAGCTCCACCAGCCGGTTTCTGATTGCAACTCACATCCCGGGATGCTCCAACATTTTAGCGGACAAATTGAGTCGGGCTATTCTAATGCCACATGAGTGGTCTCTGAAACAGTGGAGGAGATCTTTCTTGTGTGGGGACAGTCTTGCTGTGATTTCTTTGCATCTCCTTCCAGCATGAAGTGCAATTAGTTCTTCGCTCTGATTCCCTCAACAAGGGACCCCCCCCAGAGACACACTAGTCCATGCTTGGCCTCCCGGGCTTCTGTACGCTTATCCCCCATTACCACTCATTCTGAAGTTTCTTCAGAAGGCTTGCAGACTGGGATGCAAGGTGATCCTCATCGCCCCGTTCTGGCCTTAAGTCTGGTTCCCCTTCCTCTGGTCTTATGTTCTAGCTCCTCCTTGGATTCTAGATCCCTGCCCAGATCTCATTTCTCATCCCTTGGTCACCTGTCCACTCAACTTGGACAGCTTCAAGCTGAAAGCTTGGTTGCTCCAGTTCCCTTGATTACCAGGACTCCCGTTCTTTCATCTTCAGTGAAAACTATTCTAGTGATGGCTCATAAGTCTTCCACTAGGAAGATTCACCATAGTAAATGGAAATGATTTTCTATTTGGGCTTCTCAGAGAAAGTTGGATCCTTTTACGGACCCTGTCCCTGTGGTACTGGATTTCTTAGCCAGCATTTTTTAGCAAGGGGCCAGTTCGTCCACTGTGAAGGTGCAACTGGCAGCTATTTCAAATTTCCCTGTCGGCGAGAACAGGAATGCCTTGGCCTCTTCTAGATTGTGCAAGGCTTTTCTTAAAGGCACTTTTCCTTTACATCCTCCAGTTAAGAACTCTGTTCCTCCTTGGGACCTTACCTTGGTTCTACAGGCCTTAGTTGCTCCCCCCCTTTGAACCTGCTGCATCAGCAGATTTGAAGTTCTTATCCTGGAAGACAGCCTTCTTAGTGGCCATTACGTCAGCTAGGAGGGTTTCAGAGCTTCAAGCCTTGTCTGCCGTGCCCCCTTACTTGATCTTCCATAAGGACAGGGTTTCTGTCTGTATAAACCCTTCTTTCTTTCCAAAAGTGGCTTTTGAGTCAAATATTAATCAAACAATTAACCTGCCAGTTTTCTTCCCAAATTTTCAGAACAAGGGTGAATATAAATTGCATTTGCTAGATGTTCATAGACAACTTTGTTTTTATCTACACAGAACAAAGCCCTTCCATAAGTCTGACCAGTTATTTGTGTCTTTTTCTAAGCCTTTTTTGGTTAAGGCCACCTCCAAAGTTTCCTTAGCCAGATGGATTACACTATGTATTTTGCAAATTTACAAAGACAAAGGCTTGTCTCCACCTGGTCTTGTTAAAGCTCATTCTACCAGATCGATGGAAACGTCTGCTGCTTTCTGGTCTAGAGTATCATTGGATGATGATTGTGCGGCAGTAACTTGGGCTAAGTCACATACCTTCATTTCTCATTATAGGTTGGATTTAATCTCCAAAGGGAGAGCATCCTTTGGCTCTGCTGTTCTCAGGAATATCCTTCCATGAGGGCCTCCCAGGAGTTTGAGTAGCTGGGGGACTCTGTCTTACAGGTTGCAGATAAAATGAAGTTAACTACTTCAGATAAAGAAGTTATGTACTCACCATAATGTTCCATCTGAGTAGTTATACTTAATTTTTCTGCAACCTTCCCACCCTCCTTCCCCCGAAACTATGCATGTGATTAGCATATGGGGTTTATTCTAGTTTGAGTTGCTGATTAGTTTGAGTTGCGGCAAACTCGATCTGAGGGAAGGCAGGAGATGGTGGTGTGTTATGGGTAAGAGGGAGGAGCTTGAAGCTCGGAGTAAATGCTTGTAAAGTTGCCGTCGCGGATCTGATATGGATCCGAATACCCACAGGTTGCAAAAAAGTGAAGTATAGTTACTCAGATGGAACATTATGGTGAGGACATAACTTATTTTTTTTGTCCCCATAGATATCAAATCTCTTTTCGCAGTCATTCCGAATAATATAGCGATTGAATATGTTGAGACATTTTGGTTATGCACAGTAATTTTGGACCTAACAAAATTTCATTGATGCGTTCCTTATTGGAATTAGTTTTGTATGTTTTCGTGTTTGGAGGTGAAATATATCATCAAATATCAGGAGTGGCTATGGGTACGCTGGTAGCCAACAGCTATGCAAACATAGTTCTGGCCAGATGGGAAGAATGCACTGTATTTAATTATAGGACAAATGAGTATCAAAATAATGATTTGATTTATTATAAACATTTCATAGATGACATATTGTTATGGAAAGGGACTAGAGAGGTACTTGAAGTATTTGCTGTGCATTTACAATGAAGTACTGATTTCCTTAAATTTGAAATGTGTTGTTCAGTTGTAGAAATGACCTTTCTGGATGTGACGTTATCTAATATCAATGGTAAAATTCACACATCTGTCTATAGGAAGGAAGCACTGACAACTAGATACGTACATAATTCTAGTATGCATCCCAATCATATATACAAATGTGTAGTCAAGAGTCAGTTTCTAAGAGCCAGCAGGCTCAATACTACTGAAGAAGGATTTATGGCATAGCTTGACACTATGACACAAGATTTTCTAGCCAGAGGCTATAATAGAGGTTTGCTAGCTGAAAATGCTGAATGTATTATGTATGAACATTTAGGCACATGTAAACCTTATTTATTCAGAGAAAGTCTTATAGAGTAATAATGCTAGTGTTTCTAAGGTAGATGGTTTTAACAAAATGGGTTATGTGATGAAGTGCAAGACATTCTCGACAGGTTCAGTCTATTATTAAAAAGAATTGGACTATTTGAGGTTCTGACACTAATGTCAAAAAATAGTGGGTAAAGAGCCTTTTTTGTCTTTAAGAAAGAAAGAAATTTAAAACAGCTTCTCTGCTTTAAAGATTTTAATATACAGGAAGACAGACCTCGATTTAATAAGGGCATAGTCCACTGCCATAATTGCACTTTCTGTAAGCACATCAATATGGAGACGGAATTTATACATCCCATTACTAAGGAAAAATTTCATTTTAAAGCATTTGGTACATGAAACAGTGAAAATCTAGTATATTTAGCTATTTGTGAGAAGTGCCCATGTTTCTATATTGGTAAAACCAATTTAAGTTTAAAGAAAGAATAGCCTCACACTTATCAGTGATACGTAGAGGAGTTGAAACAAATGCATTTAGTAAACAGATTTTAGAGTATGGGAATAAACATTTCTTTAAATTTAGGGTGCTTAAGAACAGGAGGGGAGGGGACTTAGTAAATATGCTAGAGAGGGCAGAGTACAAATGGATAAACTTTTTTAGATCAGACATCTATCCTGGGCTGAATAAAGTTAATACTATTAAATCCATTTTAAAGCTAAGGCAAGCATATGTTAGTTAGTAGATGTTTAGTTTAATTTACTACATTTTGTAGACTTTAGGTTGAATGACTAGAAGTGTATTTTATGCTTAGTTATTGTCAAGTAAATAGAGGTGTACTTAGCTTTTTAGAAGTGTCTTATGAAGTATTTAACGAGTTAATGATATGTGGTTCTTGATTGGCTGGTGTTACTTATTTAATGAGTGGTTTTAACTGAATGTTTTATTCTTGAAAAAGAGCTTTGACTCGAAAGCTTGATTCAATAAACCTGTTTACACATGGATGGTTGTACTGTGCCTTCTTGTTACTGTAT
This sequence comes from Protopterus annectens, assembly GCF_019279795.1. Classification (NCBI taxonomy): domain Eukaryota; kingdom Metazoa; phylum Chordata; order Ceratodontiformes; family Protopteridae; genus Protopterus; species Protopterus annectens. The sequence goes on from NC_056728.1 coordinate 899,226,220, forward strand.
TTGGATTTCTGTTTTGGCTTATCAGTACATTTGGCTACCTCTCATCACCTTTGGATTGTTTGACCATTGTGGAAGCAGCAGAACCCAGAGCAGAAGGCATGTCCCTGGAAGTAACGCAGATGTCGGCTACCAAAAGCAAGGGGGATTTCAGTTTCTTACCAGCCGCCCAGATGGATCCCTTCACTACTTCCCAGGTTACTGATCCCAGGCCTACCTTGGCTCCAACACCCACTAGGCCTTCCCTTAAAAAGAAGGAGAAAAGAAAACATTTCTCCCCCAGTAGAGAGCCATCCAGATTGGCAGACTTTTTCTCAAAGCCTTTTCAAGGGCTTTATGGCCCTGAGGCCTGCTACACTCTTAGCCTCCCCAGTGGTTCCTGCTCTGATGCACCCTAGGCCTCAAGCCTTATATACTTCCCAAGCTGAAGCTGAGGAATCCTCTGACTCTTCCTCAGAGGATTCCCTGTCAAATGTCTCACAATTGCCATCGCCCCTTGGCTATGCATCTCCTGAGCAAGAATCTGCAGAAACAGATTCCCCAGGTGAGGATCTCACCTTTGGGAAGACCATTTCAAAAATGAGGGAACATTTCAAATGGGACTCCACTGAGATGACAGAAGTTCAGAAAATATATTATGAACTTCTTCAGATGGACTCTCCTGCCCCTTCAGCTACCAGTACTAAAAGCATTTCTGGATGCATTGAATGCAGCATCAATTAATACTGATTCTCAGCCTCCTGCACTTCAAAGGCCTGACAGATTCTACAAAGTCCTGAGAGATTCAAATTCCTTAAGTGCCCTTCAGCAGACCCTGGCACTGTATCAGTGTCAGCTGATAAGGCATCTAAACTCCTTCCATCCTCCCCTCACCTCTTCCCACAGACAAAGACAGCAAGGCTATGGAATGCCTTGGGAAGAAGGTCTGCACCTCGTCTACCTTGGCATTCAGGGCAATAAATTATCAAACCCATACGTCCAAATATGTCCTAGCCCTATTAGGGCAAGGCACCAAACTTCTGAGTGAAATCCCAGACTCCCTGCCAAGGCTCAAATATCTTGCCTTATATCTCTATCATCTCAGGTCACTAGGCATGCCATTAAGTGCAGCTATGATGCCAGATCTGCTGTATCTGCCTCTGTCCTGAGAAAATATTCTTGGCTAAGGTTACAGCCCCTACCTGGTGACATTAGGGCAAAACTTTGAATGTGCCTCTTGATAACTGTTCCCTCTTTGGGACAAATATGGTTGAGTTATTCAAAACTCTAACAGTAGGGCAAGGAGTTACAAGACCCGAAACACCTGTTTGTTTCTCCATCCCCAAATTCCACAGGAACTACCCCTCAAAAGATGTATTCATCCAGAAACATTCTGTTCCCCGTCCTCTTTCCAAGGGCAAAAGGACTGTCAGGAAGCAAACAACTCCTTCCAGGCCTACTCAGACTGCAGCCATTCCTGAAAAAAAAAACTGTCAACTCCATTCCCCTTATCACTAAGGCTCTCTCACTGTTTCTCTGTTTGGAAAAACATTACCACTGACAGGTGGGTCTTATCCATTATAGAGAAGGGTTATTTCTTGACCTGGATCACAACTCCTTCCTTGAGGGGTATTACACAGCCTCCCAAAGAACAACTTCCATTATTTCAGCCAGTTGTAGACGGTCTCGTTGCCCATTGAACAATTCAACCTGTTCCACTGACAGAAAAGGGAAAGGGTTTCTACTCCAGATTCTTCCTTGTCCCAAGGAAAGATGTCCCCTGGAAAACAATCCTAGGTCTTTTCTACCAGAGTCTCTTTCTGCAGGTGCCCACCTTTTGAATGCACAATCTGCTGACCCTCATCCCTTTGGTTTTCCCTCAGGGGTTCTTGGCCACCCCTGACATCAAGGATGCCTACCTGCACATTCCCATAAGACCCAATTACAAGGAGATACCTGTGCTTCTCACATTTTCAATTCTGTGACTTGACCTTCAGACTTTCTACAGCACCAAGGGTCTTCTCTAAGTGGTTGGCACCAGTGGTGGCCTTCTGCAGGATCCAAGGGGATTCAAATTTTCCCTTACCTAAAGAACCTTCTCATCCAGGCAGACTGCACAGAATCCCTGCATTGCCATCTACAAAGAGTAATATCAGTCCTGCAAGCACTGGGTTTCAAGATAAATTACCCCAAGTTCAACCTGGCCCCCTCTTAGGACCAAATATTCCTGGGGTGTAGGATAAGGATGGATGTCATGAGGGCTTTTTAAAGCAGTACCTGCTCACTGTCCTTCAGGCCACAGACTTGACTGCCAGGCAGTACCTCAGACTCCTGGGTCATATGGCATTGAACATTCCCATGTTGCCATTGGCAAGGCTCCACATGAGAAATTTATAATAGTACCTAAGGTCTATATGGACACAGCACGCTCATCGTCTAGAGAACAAAACCCCTTCCTACCTTGCCTCAAGAAAGAGATTCAATGGTGGTTGAATCAAGTGAACTGCAACCCAGGATTCCCCTTACAAGCTCATTTGCCAGTGCAGGAGATGTACATGGATGCCTCAGATCTGGGTTGAGGAGCAGCCATGGGTTCCTTAAGAGTCCAGGGCCCCTGGCCAGACTCCATCAAACAGGAACATATCAATATCAGAGAGATGAGAGCAATTCTTTTGGCCCTAAATTCCTTCCAACACACGTTGAAGCAGGATCCACTAAAATTGTTCATAGACAACACTACAGTTCTGTGGTATGTGAACAAGTAGGGGGGACAAAATCCTACTTGCTTTGCAGACTAGCTTTCCAAGTGTGGGAGCTTGCCACAAAACAGGGAGTCATACTACAGGCAGTGTTTATCCCTTCAGAGCCCAATACTCAGGCAGACACCTTAAGCAGGTCCATGTCACAGTCCCAGAAATGGATGCTGCACAGGGATGTGTTCTTGGATATAGTCCACAAATGAGGTACATCTCAGATAGATCTGTTTGCCTCCCCTATGAACAGGCAACTTCCATCCTTTTGCACCAGGCTGCCCAGTCTTCTGGCAAGGGCAACGGATGCCTTCTCAGTCTCTTGGATGGGGATGTTTCTGTATGCATTTCCCCCCTTCCCACTACTTCAGAAAGTCCTACTTGAAATCCAGCAGACAAACCAAAAATCTTGTTTGTGACTCCCTTTTTCCCAAGACAGCACTGGTTCCCCCCACCTTCTGCATTTAGCCAGGGGCAGTCACCCCAAGTTACCTCACAAAGTGGACCTTCTGACACAGGACAAGGGATCGCTAATCCACCCCCACCTACAATCTTTGAATCTTACCCTGTGGATGATAGAATTCTGATCCCTTACAGACACCTCTACAGTGAGGGTGTGCTCACAGTCCTGCAGGAGGCCAGTAAACCTAATACTAGGAGATTTTGTATGTCTAAATCTAAAAGATTCTCCACATGGTGTCCACAAAGACTGTTGGACCCTTTCCAGAGTGATGTCTCTTTGGTACTGTCATACCTGTGTGAACTCTTACAGACAGTGTTGGCATACTCCACTGTTAAAGCCCACCTTGCTGCTATTTCAGCTTATCTGCCTTTGGACCTTTCTTTGGCTGTTTGATTGTTTGCAAATTAATTCCTAAAGGGAGTGCTGCATCTCAGGCTCCCCAGGAAACCCATCCCACCCCCCTGGGACCTGAATTATGTTGTGGAGACTATCACAGTGGCCCCCTTTGAATCAGCTTCTAAGGCCTCTCTAAAACACTGCACTTGGAAAACAGTACTCCTAGTAGCCTTGACATAAGATAGAAGAGTGTCAGAGTTAGAGGCCATCATGGCCATCCCCCCTTTCCTCATCTTCCACAAAAACAGGGTAACTCTTAAGATCATCCCTTCCTTCATGTCCAAGGTGGTCAATGAGCTATCCTTAAACCAAGCTCTATTCACCTTTCCACCCATCCTCAGACAGTGAGAGAGTCTTACATTCCCTTGATGTCCATAGAGAGCTTAGGCTTTATCTAGACAAGGTCAAATCTATCAGAAACTCAGGCCAGTCCTTTGTCTCCTTTCACCCCAGGGCTCTGGGGAAAGAAGTGACAAAGCAGACAATTTCAGCCTGGATTTCCAGAGCAGTTTCCTTCTGCTTATGCATACCATGGGAAATCTTTGGTGTCCAAAATTAAAGCACACTCCACTATGGTTGTGGCTTCATCTGGAGCCTTCTTTAAAGTATTGGTCACTGCCACCATTTTATTGACAGCTACCTGGACCTCTGTCCACACCTTTACCAGGCATTACAAATTGGACCACATTTCCAAATCTAGGGCTGGATTTACAAGGGCAGTCCTCCATGAATTTATAGAAAATAGTTCCAAGTCACCATTCTCTTCTTTCCAGTGAGCTTTGGCACTCACCCAAGACTTTGGAATACTGCAACATGAGAATAGTAGGACATAAAATAGTTGTGTAAAATCTTGCCATAACCATAGATGTCCTTCTCTTCCATGTTGCAGTATTCCTTCCATCCCTTCTTTTCCTTTTCTTCCCTTAAACTATTCCTTCTTAAATGGCACTGGACTTGTACAGTTTTCCTGGGACAGAGGTTCGAATAGGGCACTCAGTTTTGAGGTCTGGTATGTGCAGACATAACTTTTATGGCCCACGTTCCCTTAGCCAGTGTCAAACATCCCATGTACCATGCAGTGATGCTTTTGTATACTGGCTGGACATTCGGGTAGCAAGAGAGGAAAACCGAAGAGTTTGGAATACAGCAGCATGGAAGAGGAGGACATCTATGGTTATTGTAAGATTTTACACAACTATTCTGTTTCTGTCCTTTGCCAGCCATTTTTCCATTTTGGATGTGGTAAATATTTATCGAGTCTCGTAGCTGTAGCATATTTTGTCAGTCATTTTTTTGTTGTACGGAAGGATGAGAATTGATCAAGGAAATGGTTAAGTTCTTGAGCTAGCATTAAGGAGTTATGTTAACATTACAGAATTATAGTTTATCATAACCTGTGTACAGAATGCATCATGCCCACAAGATGTCCTTCCCATGGTCACTTTTGCATTACTACTGGCAAGTGGGGCATCCTGCCAGGGATAGCCATACATCTGATGTATGATCCAAATGTGCCAAGGCTCAAGGAACATAAGGGATGTACGTGTGTGAAGTACCTCAGAACTTTTGACTCCTACCACCAGGTTGTAGTTCTCAAAAAGGAACAGCACAGTCAGCAGACAGCAACATTATTAAGTGAAAATGTGGTGGAAAACAAGAACACCTCCCAAATTCCAAATAATAGTTCTAGTCAGCTCAATGATAGTGTGTTGAAGCCCTAACTATGGCCCAGGTGACCAGAGTTCCTTTTAATAGCCTCATCACTGGCTGAACTGAGGAGGGGGAGGAGATTAGTGACAGGGAAATGCCTGCTCACCTCTCTGGGGAGAGGTTAGTGGATATTTGCTGTCGAGGTGTGTTTTTACCGTGTTGGTATTATTACTGGCAAGCACAGCAGTTTATGCACCAGGCAGCAAGAAGATGGGGATGTAAGGTGATGAGCTACTGTAGAGGTGAGGCTTAGCTTCAGGTTTTCCACTGCACACCCATTTCCAACTTTATTCACTCATTGAGATTATTCTTCCCGCATACTACAATAATTTCACAGAAAATGGTCAAGTCATCCCCTGAGCCAGCTTTATCAATCCTTAAGTAACTTTTCCTGAAAAAAAATGAGGAAAATTTAGTTATGGTATATTTTATATAATATAAGTACTTTATTTAGCTTTCTTAGAAATGCAGGGTAATGTTTGGGGAGTGTTAATTTAAACTTTTGTATTTAAACTTTTGTATATGTTTTTAAATACCAGTTGGAACATGCAACAGGGAATTTTGAGGGTGTGTTCTTAATTTCTGATGTAGGTTCTAGTATTTCAATGTTTTTTTTATGGAAGAAATGAAGGTTCTGATGATGTCTTTCCTGTAAAAAGATGAAAGAGCTAAACCTGGTTTTATATATATGGAATAAAGGTGGAATCTGGATCCTGTACTACGGCTGCTTCCAGTTTGTTTCTACATTTTCCTGAAAAATGCATTTTTGCAAGTTCATCAAAAAAAAATGGAGGAAAGCAACAGAAACAGGCAGTTTATACCATCATCAACACTAACATTGGCCCAAGCTGCTCCCTAGTAGACATTTGCTTGGAAAGCTAAACCAGTACTAATCCCTTGTGTGCACCTCTTTCCTCAGACACACTTTCAGCCAATTTGAAAAACAGGATAAGGGGAGGAATAAAGTAGGCAGCCCCTAAGTGGAAGTGTTGTAGTTCACATAAATGGTTCCTCAGATAATACTTTGTTAGTCAGATAAAGCAGAGAGGGAGAGAAGTCAAATAGGTACTATCTCACTGCCACTTGTAGTAGCTGAATACTGAAGCCATTTATTTATTGACTTTCTGTCATCAGGTCTGGTGCTGAATTGGATTGCTACACACTCCTTGTGTACCTTCACATACTTAGAAGGGGAGAGAGAAAGCAAAATCGACAGGAGAGAGAGAAAATACCACCTGCACCTTACTTTCTGGGTATTATTTTAATGTATTTTGGTATGACTTTGTTGAATATATCTGTATGGAATGTTGTGAATATTTTTGTATCATGATTATGTTGAACATCATTGTACTAAATCTCTCGAATATTTTCTGTATTGTAATGTACTATGTAGAGCTTTTCTCCCCATGCCTCCGCTGAAAGTGGGCAACTTCTGCCCAGTTGGACTTTCCTGGTAGACAAATGAAAAATAAATAAATAAAACTAAAAGATAAATAAGTAGCTAGTGTTAGTTTACCATTTACAATAGCTTACACTAAATAATGCTAACTTTTCTCTAAAAGCTGCAGTTTATATTAGATGGTGGATTTTACTAAGTTAATTTCTCTCTTTTTTTTTTCCTTCTTCTGTTACTTGTAATATATGGTGGCTTTTAAAGAAGGGCAGTTTCAAAAATAAATACAAAATGTATGCATCTCTCCATTGCAGTTGACCCCATGAACAATCCCTGCCATCTAATAAAAAATACCACCAGAGGCGAAAGGTAAAATAAGAACCAGCTACATTCGCAAACAACTTTAGCATGCACAAGTTTTAATCAATGCATTCATCCAAATAAAGACGACTTCAGAAGTAAATTCCAGAAAATGTAAATCACATGTATACCAACACAAGCAATACAACCTCCAATAACATTTCAGTATCAATTAAAACAATATTTAAAATTGACTGTTAGTCCACATTACTTAAAAATTTCACATAATGTATATTGCATTATAAAACTATCTTATAATCTTTAATGGCAAGTCTTCAGTCCTTTAGAAAAACATTTTATATTTATTGTTTCATTAAGGCCCGGTATTTTATCAGCATTTAGACATACTTGCCATTCAACTTCTTTCTTTTCTTATAATTACCACCCTTTTCATCCGAGACAGATTCTAAAACACCAAATAAAAACTTCTTGAATTTATTGCAATTAACCGTGTCTATAAAGTGCATTCCTACAGTACTTTCTTATGTCACTCACATACTCTTTGATTTTCTTGCCCAGGCATCTAGTGGTTATCCCCATATAGAAGCTCGGGCAACCAGAGTAAATAGCGATATATACTAAACCTTTAAAAAGACAGTTAAATCTGCCAGGCACTTCCACAATGAAATTAATATGATCCAACATAAGAAAAGGGCCTTCGTAGATAAGTCTGCATGCAGAAAACATATTACATCTGTAAGTATGCCTATTTTTAGAGGTAATAGTACTAAAGAAATTATTATTATTGTGTTCCAAAAGATATTTTAAACAACAACTCTTTTTGTACAGAAAACATGGTTTATTCCCAAAATAATCTGAGAAGGTCACCATAATCTTCAACAATTTTCCAATTATTTATTATAACATGTCTAATACTAACAATATCCACTGTCATATCAAGATCAAAATGTGGAAAATTGTTGAAGGTAGCCAGTAGGTGCACAACTTTATTATGATTTTCATTTGCAGAGCTAACATTTGAGACCTGTCTTGATGGCTCTTAGAGGGGTTGTCTTATCTAGAATTTATGATTCGGCATTTTTCTTAGAAGCACGGGGTAGGGGGTCAGTCAAACATAGCCCTGTCATTTACTAAACTGTTTATGGCCTAGTGGGGAAGTGTTCTATTTAAATGCTTTATTGACATTTTTTGTTTGGAAAGGGAACAGCCAAACATTTGATGAGTTCATCGTTTATTTAAGCAATACTACTTTTTATCATTTAACTTGTCATTTTTCCAAGAATGAGATTAATTGTCATGACATCATGATTGACATAAATGAAGTTTCAGGTAAAGCCCTAAGGTATTTAGAAAAGCATGATTTGTGAATACTTATCTACACTGTAGCATTATTCATGCAAAGTATATCCAAAAGGCATTGAAAAGGGACAAGCAGTTGAGATTTTCGAATAAGTTCTGAAATAATTTAAGTGATGTTTTATATAAGAGGCCAGATTCCTGAAGACTTGCTCTTGGTGTAAGTGATTTACTCCAGTGTAAGTCTGCCCTGATTCAAAAATATTTGTTCTCTGTATGTCACTTGCTGTGGTATAATGACTATCCATTAAGGCAGACTTGCACTGGAGAGAGTTGCTTACAACAAGAGCAAGTCATTTGGAATTGTGATAGACTTACATTGAGAGCAATTTTTTTAGAACTGGGCCCAAGGGTTTTGTGGTAGTAAGTGGGTTAATGGCATTTTTAAGTAGTAGCTGAAAAAACAAACTTTAATTTTAAGGGGAGAAATAAAAGTTAAAAACTATTTTTACACACTATTGTGCCCTGTCTGCACTGTAGCTTCTGGGTCTATTAAACAAGTTTTGAGAACTAACTGGAAAATTATGCAAGGCAACCCAGATCTTTGTAAAACTGTAGAAAAAGATCATAATTTTACTGATAAAAGAATGCGACTAAAAAGAAATTTTGGAAATGCAGAAACAGAATAATCTGGTGAAAACCATGGGGTCTTTCCCTGCATTGTTTGTAAGGATTGTAGATGCATTGATCCAGTGAAAAATTATGATGAGGGTTTCTGGAACTCTGAAATGGTGCTTTAGTAAGTTACTTGATTTTCCTGCAATGCTTTCTATATCATAAATGATCAGAAAACTGTCTGCTAGGGTTTCTGAACATATGGCATTAGAAATACAGTTATGACTGATGCTTTCTATAAACATAGAGTGAATTGGAAAACTTTTAATAAATTTCTGTTTTGCACCATAAAAGCTGTACAAAAACAATTACTGTAGGGGATTTGAGCACCTTGGTGAAAAATAAGGGACTGCTTTGCCAAATAAGGCTCATTGCCAACACCCCTCCAGGTTTAAATAACATTTTAAATATTAATTGCCTGTTAAATTTTAAAGAGAGTGGTCATGATTGATTGGTTGTAAGTAATTAAGGAGAGGGCTTTTAAGAGTATTTAAATGCATTTTGAAGTCTGTATCTTTTGATGTTCTTCGTGTTTCACTGTTGCAGTCCTCACATATGGGTTATTTGGCTCCCTGTAGCCCTCAGTCGGCCTGAATACTAGAGTCCTTGGTATATGACTTCGGCTGCCGCCGGTTATAAAACTGATGTCAGTACATCAGGTATAAAGGGAGGCAGCTGATGCCATTTCCTCAGTCTTTCTTGCCACGGAGCCCGAAGCAGATGCAATTCACACTAGTGCCGGTTGGCCGTTTACCTTTGTTTCACTTTCTGACTACCAAGTTGAAGACGCCTTCAGATAAGTACCCCATTGGAGATCCTCTTTTCTTGCTTTAACGAATGTCAGATAAAGTTAATAACTGTCTTGCCTGTGGAAAACAGATTCCGCACCATGATTTCCATTCCTATTGTATAACATTATCCTTCCAAGAATTAGTCTTTCCCTGATCCTGGCAAGCAGGGTCGCTCTAGGCCTAGGGGTTTCAGATCTTCCAGAGGGCAGGCTTCTGCCCCTCAAAGGGCTAGACAGTGGCATTCTTCTTCTGCTAAATCAGGGAGTTCTAAGCCAGCTTCCCAAAGCAAGCATTCTCAATGACTCCAGCTTTCTTGTGCCTACCTCTGTGGACCCTGGGTTTCCATTGGGGGAAGGTTAGCAAGGTTCGCAGAGGTATGGTCTACCATCACAGACAACAAATGGGTGCTCAGTATAGTAAACCAAGGTTACAATGGCGTCGGCTGCCTCCTTTTATACCTGACATACTGACATCAGTTTTACAACCAGCAGCAGCTGACGCCATTTACCAAGGACTCAGGTATTTGGGCCAACTGAGGGCTACCGGGAGCTGGATAACCCATATTTGAGGACTGCAACAGTGAATACACTCAAACATATACATTTATGGTAAGTGTACACAACTGTACTTTCTGAAAAAGTCTTGTTCTTATTTTTAATGTATACTTGTCTCCAAAGGTGTTGAGTTGTATCTGACCCAAAGAACAGCCACCACCATTTACAGAGTATACCAGGCAAACTTCTAAGCTTGACTCACAAATGGTCATTGACAATTTACACCGTGATGTCACATAGCAACTAGAATTACAGTTCTTTACTACCACTCACGTAGTTCAGATCTCAACTCTTTTAATGCGCTCTGGTGAAAATTTCCTGCATTTGTTTACTAGATATAAATCCATATCTCTGCATCTGTCAAATTGCCAATACCTTCAGCAGTCTTTTGTTTCCTGTATTCGGAGGGTGCTTGCTTCATTACCTGAAGGATGGGGGTGGCACACAAGAGTAGTAGCAGCCTTCTTTTAGCGGAACATAATTCTTATCTCCCTTGCTACTGTATCTTTTTGCTTGCATACATTATTCATCTGAAAAGATTACTGTCAGTTTTTTTCATCACTGGTGTAGTACACATTTTCGTGTAGAATTCTGTTACGTTTCTGATTACTAGATGATTTTTTTTCACTTTGCATTGAATTTAAATTTTTTTGCATTCTTCCACAACTCTAACCTTGCCAGTATTGTTTTATTTCTGTTGCTTTATGAGCATAAGATCCTTGGTCATCTGCATTCCATTTACTTATGTTTTGATGGCCTGGTTATCCAACTGGGTTTGAGGCCCATTTTCAGAGAAGACCTGAGAGAAAAGCTCCAAGAATGTTGCTAGTATTTTAAAAAATAATTGTAGCAGCAGCTTATTTAGAAACAGTTTCAAGCAACTTGATACACGTTTTGTGTAATTATGTTTAATAATTAATGTGAGTTAGATACTAACACCAATGTGATCCAAGAATAATTTGATGCCAGGAGACAACTGTGCCAACAAGTTTTATAGATTACAGATTATAAATGTAAGTTTACTTTGTGCAGTTGAAAAATAACATAAAGACAGAGGACGAATTTTTAGCAAATGCATTTAACCAGGTTTGTGTGATAATTATTTCTGAAGAAAATATTACCGATGTCTGTGATGCTAAGTAAGTGTTCGTTTCACATTTGTCCAATAACATTTTTAAATAGTGTATTGCTGTAGGAGTTAAAGGTTCCAGATGTTTAATATTTTAATGATGATTTTAGGTTTTAAGGAAGGGTGTTGTGGCCAGTGAATTGAAGACTGTGTTGTATTAGGATGAACAAATCAGTGTGCGTTAATTTATAAGTAATGAACTAATGCCTTGTTAATAGATGAACAGTTTAGTGTAAGCAAGAGGGAAGAGTGTTTTTAGTACACATTTTGCTGTTTTGTGGTACATATTTTCAAATTTAGATTGTTGTCTGGATGAGATACCTGTGAAGATGATGACCATAAAGGCAAGTTTAGTTGAAGTTGTATGAGTGAAGTAATGTCTGATTCTGCAGATATTACCTAACAATAATATATTTACTGACAGCAGTATTCAATTGCCTCTCTAAATAGAGAGTATCAGCAAAAGTGAACCCAAGCACTTATTCTAGACTGTAAGACTGCATTTTTGTCTTGTATTTGGTGGGGTGAATTGAATCACAGAGAATATTACAGGAAAGAGTATTTCTTATTCATTTGTAATTTGTTTACTGAGCAAATCATAATGAACTCACAGGGTACCAATTTTCAGTGGCGGCCTGAGGAGAAAGGCTCTAGGTTGCACCAGAAAAGCATTCTACAAATATACGTTGCAAAAATGAATACAGGAGACATACTTCAATACAAACTCATATCTACATGACACATTTAGCATTATACGATAATAAAACATTTTGTTTACAAATATACAGTAGCAAAAAATATTTTCTATACGAGTGGTGAGTCTGAAATAATGAAGATGGATAGGTGATGTTAAGAAGGATGCCTGTCTATGGATACATAAAGAACACTCGATATGTGCAGTAGAGTAAAAATAGATATCAGAATTATTACTCATATAAGCAATGCTGGTGTTTCCCAGCTGGGTGAGGAAAGTAAACCTATATTTTTTTGACTGTGATTTGCTTAAACTGACAGCACTGCTTTCTGTTTTACCTGTTCCATTTTGTTTTCTGTTTTAAGAAAACTGCTTGGCCTGGTGCTTTTGTTCTCTATGAGAGATTGACACAAATGATCTAGACTGCAAATTTCACATTTTTTTCCATTAGCTAAGCTGCTTCTTGAGTGATATTTAAATACACAGTGAATTTCTGGGTCTTTGTCTTTTCTGATAAGACTCAAAGCCTGCATAAACTACAAGCACTGTAGTGATTCTGTGCTAGTTATTTTTCCTGCCCACCTTTCCTTGATATGCTTCTTAAAGCACTCTTCTGCTTCTAAAATCAGTTTCTTGTTGGAGGACTTTGTTTTACATTTTAGTGCTGTGTAAGTCACATGTTCACACAGAGGCAGGGTTTTTAGAGAAGCTTGTTAGCATATTGCAGGTCATGTTTCACAAACCAGTGGGGGTGGGTTATTATAGGCAGTGTTAAGAGTTTACAGTTTGTCGTTTTGTATTTTCCTTCCCCCACCCATAGGCTATTAGATTAGTTGAATAACTGGTTTAGCCTTAGCTAGAGACCATCACACTGAGATCCTGCAGCCTTTACAGCAGTGAAATGACAAATTTTTTAGTATGTGCTTGTTTTTTTTGTAAAACTTTGTGGAATGATTATCCCAGCCGAGGCAATTGTATTTTCCTTTTTGTTTGTTTTTGTTTCATGCTTGTTGCTACATTCTTTTTTCCCTTCACTGGTAATTATTTTTCATATGTTATGCACTTGTGTCTTTCGGCTTAGGAACTCCGGTCCGCTAATGTTTGGTAGTGGATTTTTACATGCCGAGTTACCAGCCCTGACGCACGACCTTCAACGAAGGTACACCCATTCACGCATGCCTCCACACAGAAGACGCTCTAGCTGAGAATCGAACGGGACAACATCTTGCTGTGAGGCGACAATGCTACCGCAGCACCACTACATATGGTATGCATTAGTGTTGCTTATTAGTGCATGTACTCATACAGACAACTTTATAATCAGTTTCCCTCATTTGACAGGAAAGCATTGCTTTGGACAGTTGCATCTGATAAAAAAAAATCCATAGATTTGTAAATTTCTTAATAGTCTAGAAGAATAAAATCTTATAACTTTTCAATAAAAATGTCAGACAAGTTTGAAAATGAATCTAGCTACTGTACTGAAACTATTTTACCATTAGCTGACGACCTTCAGAAATCACACAGTAACTGCTTGTATAATACTGATTCCTTCCAACAGAATTTTTTTTCTTCCCTGCATCATGGTAAATTATTTGGAGCTTTCATTCCTTTCCTGAATATCTGACTGCAGTATAGTTACACTTACTACCATTTGAAAGTTGAGGCAAATGTAGTCTCTGTATTGCCACATATTTCCTATGTATGTGCATAAGTATGCGTGCAATATATAATCTAGATTAATATTCATGTGGTTGCAAAACCACAGCCTTGCTATATCTTACTGACAGGTTTGCAATTCAGACATTCTTGAATGTTTGTCAGATTTGTATACGCTAGATATGTGATGAGTATATTATTACAACTATGTATACAGTGCACATAATTGTTTTCATGGCATACTTCACTGTTAGTATTGGAATTCTCATAATTGTTCTCAAATGTGCCTCTGTTTTGATTGAGATGGCTATGTTGACTAGTCCATTTACCCCTTTATCAAGATGTAAATAAATAATTTAAATAAATAAAGCATGTGTCATTGTGTTTACCATATATATTGCTTTTTTTGTTTAAAATGTATTTGCTGTATATGTTTGTTTTTACACATGCACATATATTTGTATGTCGACACACACGCACATGTATCATATATATATATATATATATATATATGGGTCTACTCCATTTGGTCGACTTACCATAATGTCAAAACATCAAGGCCATTACGTCAAAAACTCAGAACATTGAAAAGTTATAACATTGACTACCAAAACATTGAAAGGAGTAACATTTCTTCTCTACTTATTTATTTACATTTGTTTACCAGGAAATTCCGACTGGACACAGGTCCATTTGCAGCGGAGGCTTGGGGAGAAAAGCTCCACAGAATAAATTACATGATAAATGGTATACAATAGAAATCAAAGTTAATTATACAGTAGTGGTGAGGATGACATGATAAATACAGGAGCATATTTGTTAATGTTTAAGTCGTGAGCACAATTACAATGGGAGCTTTATTCAATACGCAAACTAGTTTCTGGGGATAAGGACAAGATATTATACAATGCTAGGATATGGTAGTGCTATTTGATACACAAGCACGCTGCACTAAGCTTATTTCTGCACAACATCACACTGTTTAACAGGTTTTGGATATAATGTTAACTTTATAGGTAAATTTTAGTGTCTAGGCATTGGCTACTATACAGGGTACCACTAACCACCTCTCTCCAGTGGGCAGCTCTAATGCCTAATTTATAGCAGAAAAAAAGCTTGAAAATTGACTCCTATGTTCTCTAGACAATAAATAACCACACTTTCTGCTTCCTGCACTTCTTCCCAACTCAGAGACAGGTAAACACCTTCTGCCACAATATGTCTGATCCTGGAATTTCTTAATGTAAAACAACAACAAAAGCAGCTCTCAAATGCAGATTAAACAACAAACAACTACTAAACTAAGTTCTTCTTTAATTCATAGTTCTGCAAAAATACTTGGAGGCACACAGACTAGAAAAGCCAACAAATGGAGAAATGGCTATTTTTACCATAAAATTAAACAAATGTTTTGAAAGGTGCTCAAAAACAGTAATGATTGATGTATAAATCAAGTACCAGTTGTGATCAATGTATAAAACAAGTACAAGTGTGGTAAATCAAGAAAATATTCTTATCTTAGGTTGGATGGCCACTTGAACTAAAGTACAAGTCACAGCACTGAAGGGAATGAATAATGTGGTATTGCTTTAAGAAGTCATGAATTGTGGTAAAAGACATGTCTGTAACATTTTATGGTGAACAGAATTTGTCAGGGTTTGTAGTACAAGTTTCGAAGAGAAGGGTTAGTAAGATTTATTTATGGTAGGAGTTATTTTTGGAAAGGAGATTGTGTAAGTATACTTTGCAGTTCTGGGAAAAGTAACTAGTGGATGTGTTTGTGATGATAGTTTGTGTGTTTTCCGAAGCGACAGGTGCATATTTCAGAAATTGTTTGGATATGTTGTATGTACCTTTTCTCCACTGTAGTGTGATCTTGAAGTTGGTATATTTAAGTTGCAGGGGGTGTGGGGGGGAATCGTTTATTGGAGTATGTGTTTAAGTGTGATAATCTTTAAGTTGGAGGGATTGCATTGTAATGCATGCTTTGAGAAATTCTGTGTTTTGGGAGTCGATATAACTTTTCAGTGTTCTGAGTTTTTGATGCTGTGGTCTCAACGTTTTGACCTTCGACATTATGGTAAGTAACCCAAATGAAGTAAATCCATATATATATATATATATATATATATATATATATATATATATATATGGTTTACTATCAAAATGTGGAATAGCACTTATGCGAAATTCGGATGGTTGAATGTGTCTTTTCCATTTTCCGTAATGCTGTTTTGACAATGTTTGAAAGCACGTTAGTGAATGGTAATGTACATTCGATGTTTTGATAACTGATTGCACTACAATGGGGATCGGGAAATTTACCCTTTTCCTCAATGTAGTGCAATCTTGGAGTTGGAATATATAATTTGCAGGGGGTGTGGAGGGTGCTGAGCAACTTGTCTATATAAATCTGTCTCTGGGTACTTCTGTGTGTTTGTGTTTATGGATACAGATGTATATACACTTATGTGTGTGCTGGTTGATGTATACATATATACATGCAGGCACTCGTAGACTGGCATACTGGAGGTATTTTGACTAAAGTGCCAGTATAGCTGTTCTTAACAGCATCCATGTCACTGACCCTTTATTGCTAGTTTTACAAATAATCCTTTCCATTTGCTGTATGCCAGTTGACAAGACTATTAAAAGTATGGCTCAAGTAATAGAGTATTCTTGCCTTCAAGTCATATAAATTTTTAGAGATGATGTTGGCACACTCTGACTGCACTGGATTTTTTTCAGGATAACTGTTGCCGTATACCTAAGAATTTGGTGGAGGGGTGTACTTAGGAGGAAGCAAGCTCAGCAGCAGGTGGCCAAGAGTAATTAAATACAGACATCAGTTTGCCATTACAGCATTGGAGTTCATCCTGAATATACAAACGGAAGGCAAACAAGGTGCTCCCAACTCAGATCAGACAACAAATGTATAGTTCAGGCAGCGAACAATCAGCAAAAAGTGTCAGGTGAAAAATAATTGGAAATTTTACACTATGTTGCTAGCACAGTGGGCTCAATTCAAGAGAGTGGCACTGGAAACAGCACCAGTATAAATGTGGGTACAAATTCATTCACAGTATCAGGGGACATATGAGAATAAAGGTTACTAAACATCCTCAGTGCAGGTAATTAAGTGGCTTACAAAAGGGTACTACAACAGTTTGGAGACACTGGGAAGGTGCAAGGTTGTCCAGTTCTCCAGTTGTATGGCTCATAGCAGTAAATCAATGGAAGGCACACATCCTGCTGCTGTTAGAGGCTGATTAAAACAAGTTGAAGGCAGCATTATGCCTGGTAAGCCATCAGCTGGCTGCACAAAGCCATGGGGTGGCAGTGCTAGCCTTATGCGACAAACTCTAAATGATATGTCATCAGTAATACAAGAGAGCGAGAGTATTTAATAGCCAGTTGTTTATCACCCCTAAATGTAGCATTTGGTTGGTTTAATGATAAATACGTGCAACCTATGACTGATTAAGAGATGAAGAGCCAGTGTACTGTTCCATCCTCACAGCATGGAATGTAGTACTATGCCTACAACATTACCAAACACAGTGCCTCCAACAAAGAAGTCCACTCACACAGTTTCATCATAGACTGGTACTTAAGCTGGAGCAGTTTTCTGCCAAGAGAAAGGTACCCTGCTTCCCAAGCTTCAGGTGAGGGCTCTATTGAAGGAAACAGTGGCGTGATGAAGGTTGGACCCCAAACATATACCCCATGCTCAGTTAGATTGCACACTCATTTATCATAGTGGCATCTTCTCAAGTACAATGGGCAAGGGCATCATGGGAGAACATCAAGAAATTAGAATGATGGAAGTCCAGTGCTTATGAAAGATAGCTGAAAAATAACCTCTTCTAACATGCCTAACATTGTCATCTTTTATTTTATTAAAGTCTAATGGTATGTACTGAAAAGGAATAAATGGCCAGATGCCTCATTTGCCTTGTATTTTCTATGATTCTTATTGTGACTCAAATGGCCCAAATATATTCTCAAGGCCTGGAGGAGCCTCTGGGAAGTGAGTGGCATTGACTTACATCTATCCCATCCTGCAGAAAGGTGGAAATCTATGCAGCATTGCTTGATTTCACTGAAGATTGCAGAGAGGTATGCAGTGAGTCAGCCAGGGACACATGCTCACGTCCTGCCAAACTGCTTCGTCAGTAACCATCTGAGGAGACACTGCATTGTGAGGACAGCACGCATGGAAGAATGCACATCTACCAATCGGGAAGTTACTGTAGGGCCCTGACATATGAGCATGCATGTCAGCTGTCAAAAGGAAGATTGTTAGGGTTTACAAGAAAAGAATCTAATGGCTGACTAAATGACAGTCCCTTTTTTGCTGTCTGTCACCCTGGGGAAAGGGAATGAGTGGTCAGTTTGTCAGTAGTGGAGAGGGATGACAGTTGGTAAGCAGCAGGGGAGAAACAATAAAAAAGAGAAACAAAAATTGAAGCTGAAAGTATCCCTGTAAAGTAAAAATCCAGGAAATTCATTCAAAACTGTAGGTTGATAAACAATAACAAATTAAATTGACTTGGTATAATACTTGACTAATGCCATACAGACAAGTAAGTAAGCACTGTGACAACGAAACATAGAAAGTGAGTAGATTAATTGAATATCTGAGTAAAAAATTTCCCAGGAGAAATTGTGATTTTTCCATGTGTACAGAAGGTTTGTAATCACCATCTTAGTCCTATACTGCCAATAAGTGTACTGGAAAACTCATTTTAATATCAGGAACAATAGATGGATGACTCTGAATAAGGAAGAAATGTGTTATACAAGTCTGCATCAGAAATCACAATTAAGCTATTCAGATAGCAGTTTATACATATAATGCTGGAGAAAGAGGCAGAAGGGCAAGGACATTTAATCTAATAACACAAGAAAATCAGAACCGTACAAATTATACCACTGAGTCATATAAAAATGAGCCAATTAAAGCTCTTATACCCAAGACAAATTCTGATACTCCTGTCCAAATAATTCACAGTGTCTGTCAGACAAAGAATGAACAAAATCATGTCATACCACACTCCTCCAAGGGTACACAAGAGCATACATATCTGCTCTTCTCCAATTACACACACACACACACACACACACACACACACACGAGTTATCTACAACTCTTTACAAATGCGTATGTACATCAACTGTTGAGGCCAGATAAAATATTGCTGCTTAGACATATGCAAATGCTTTGTTTTAAACACCATGTGATCACGATAATATTGATTAGCAATGGGTGGTGCCTTTCAGTATTAGGCAACATATTTGCCTGAAGATAAGCAAAAATATATGACAGATGAGGCTGGCATTTCGCACACATTACTTACATCTCCAAAGGTGGGTCGCCACACTTCAAAATGCACATATTCTACAGCCAGTGTTACAGTAAAAAATAAAAGGAAGCCATGAACACTGAGGAAATGCATGTAAGATGGCATAACAATAAAGAACAAGGTAGCAAAATTATAATTGCTTGTATCACTGAAAGATGTACCCAGACTGATTATCCACATTAATATATGAATAATGACATTCGTTAGAAATACGTTCCTGTCCACTACCCACTAACAAGGTACTACTAACCTCTAACCACACACATATACACATGCACACTTAACCCAAATAAGCAAATACTCAACTAAACTGTACAAATAAGCCCAAAAATTGGAAAATCCTACCCACACATGGAAATAACTGCCCCTCCCAAACCACAGTTACAGTAGGAAACTTAGAAAGTACACAAATAAATTCCAGTACTGCACATTACATCCCTTCAGGAAAACTGCAACAAAAGTGCACTAAACATGTACTTCATACTTATTCCTCAATGTTCAAGGAAAAAATCTCTCAGAAGTAGAAAAAGTTGTAAATACCTGTAATATTCAGCAGTTTATATTACATTGTGATGCTACAGCAGTCTTCTACCATGATGATTATTTTCAAAACGACCCCTCAAAGACCTACCAAGTACCCATCCAACAAAAAATGGTCATTATCCCTTCACATTCCTCAAAAGGGTCTAAATTCATAATCCCTTCTTTCATAAAAATCAACTAGTTTTGTTCTAAATATAGGGATCGCACTAAACTCTCTTCCAACTTTCCCTCTGACTGTATGTTCTCAAACAAGACCAAAATCATTCAGGCCCTGCCAATAAAGCCTTCTGTACAACTAATCATACACTGAAATTGTAATTCTTTCAGAGAGGTACTTGATAGTAAGGAACTCTCTCAGTCATACAGAGACAACTCTGTCTCCACTGTCTCATCAAAATGAATGGGCACATTTTCACCTCATTTCATATAGTTTGTGGAATTCTCTTTGTTACTGAAATGTTTTCAAGTAACTATTGAACTCTGATTTGTAGCCAACAATCATGAAACCAAGTTTGTAGTAAAACGTCTTATTTATTAAGACTTTCTATACCACATATTTTAGCATTTTGTAAGAATATTGCCATTATTTGTATAGATTTTATGGCATGTAAGAACACAATGTTAGTTAAAATGTAGTTAATGGTATAAATTGAAAAAAATGTGTTTTTGTGAAGACTGATATGAAAGAATTTCAACAAATGTTGAAATGGTCATGGAACACTAGCTGTATAGAGTAAATGGCAGCCTCAACAGATAATTTGCAAACACGAATATTTCTGTGTTCCACATAGGTGACTGCGTGGTCATCATCTCTCTCAACTTCAGTGCTAAAAATCTTGACAGAGCCTAAACTGGATGAGGATCAAAGGCCCAACATTAGAGACAGATTTTGGATAAATTTAGAAAGTTGCTAGAATAACAGGACTTGTGTTAGCATGCATTTTCTGAAGACTCTGAATTCTCAAACTGTCATTATTTAGTGATTTCATTCCTCAGTGATTTGCTAGAAAATCACACATTTTATGAGAAACACATGATAATATAAGGAAAAAAATCTGAAGAGTCTTTGAAAATCTGGGCAATTGAGAGAGAGGGTGTTCAATTGCAGATGGCAGATAATGAAAAAAGGAGTACAAGCATTCATCTTTACTGAGATGCTCTGAATCTTATTTTCTGTGAATGAATTTGCTACTGGAGTTGAAGCATGCATAGTGATTAGGTAGAGAGTATTGGTTTACTTTCCAAAGTTACATAAATTTGAGTGTCTCTGCTAGCAAATGTATATATTTAAGTTAGCAGACACTAAGCACTGCAAAGAAATGAGCAACAAAATATTAATATTCAGTGTAACCTATTACAAAACAATATGTTTGTGGCAGAGTCCAGCTCTGTCTCTACATTACAATGTAACCTATTACAAAACATTATGTTAGTAGTAGAGCCTGGCGCCATGTCTTTATTACAGTGTAACCTATTACAAAACAATATGATGTTATGTGATCCTATCTCGCCTACATTCCGTACTGATGGAGCTCGGAGCCGACTCGGCACGCTATGCTATAGAGCGAAGCCTCATTGGCTGAGCTATTCTCTATCCCAGGATGCACCACCACTACTCCCCCAGATCTCGTTTGCCGCTTACAAGCTAGGACGTGGTCTCAAACTTGGCTGAGCTAAGTACTGTTTTTTTCTAAAGTTTTCCTGTCAGGAAATTCTCTATTCTTACCCAAAAGCTGTTTTAACAGCTATTGTTGTTGTATGGGTGTGTTTTGGTACTTGTTTGTGGTAAATTGTGGGTTTGTTTAAGGGAAAGGTTTCCTGTTTAAGTTAGAGGGGCCTTCCCCTATTCTTTAGCTAGTTTCTCTTATTTTAAGGAGGTCAAGTACCTGTTTAAGTTAGAGGGTTCTTGGCCCTCCTTTTTAGTGTTTGTGATATTTGTATTGTATCGTAAAAAAAAAAAAAAAAATTTTTTTTTGTATTGTGGTTTAAAATCTTTGTTCTGACTAGATAGTGATTTTTTTCCACTGTTATAGTGACTATTTTAGAGGCATTATGTCAAAAGAACATAGACCCTCAGGGTTCAAAAAGTGCACGAGGTGCAGTTATAAAATGTCTATA
Organism: Protopterus annectens; assembly: GCF_019279795.1. Lineage (NCBI taxonomy): Eukaryota > Metazoa > Chordata > Ceratodontiformes > Protopteridae > Protopterus > Protopterus annectens. The sequence continues at coordinate 899,248,054 of NC_056728.1, forward strand.
ACCGATGATCACTCCTCGTGCGTATATTGTGTAGGCGCCAAGCACCTACAGGAGTCCTGCAGCGTGTGTCACGCCTTTTCCTCTAGAGTCCTCCAAGAGAGGAAGAATAAATTGATCTTGAAAGGGCTGATTAAACCCTCCTTCGAGGAAGCCTTATCTTCCTCATCCTCGCCAACTAAGAAAAAGAAAGCTTCGGCTCCAACCAGCCCGTCGGAACCGACTACTAAGAAATCTAGGCAGGCTTCTCCAAAGGCTCCACGGACTTCGGAGCCGAGGGCGGAATGGTCTGCCTCGATGCCCCCAGTCTCGACTCCTCTGGTTTCAGAGCCGAGGACTGGGGCTTCGAGAGGCAGGTCACCTTCATCGGCTCCACTGATTTTGGAGCCGATGAGGGTTGCCGGCTCAGACTCTTCCCCTTTGGCGCCGAAGCCCTCCTCGGCACCGAGGGAAATTGTTTTGGGATCTCCCTCGGCACCGATACTGGTAGAGTCCATTCAGAGCCGGTCCCCCAGTCCTTTGGAGCCGATGGAGAAGTCGGTTCGGACCCGATCGGTTTCCTCTAGATCTTCCAAGATGTCTGATTCGGACATCGACAGGGTGCTCCTAAGACTGTTTCAGTCTCCTGTGTTCCAGAAATTAGTTTTGGCTCCAGCCCATTCGGCTTCGGAGCCGATGGCCCACCCTGTAGTTCTGGTTCCTCCTCCAACAGCCTCGGCACCGTTGGAGCCGGTGCTGGTGGAGCCGATGGAGGTTTTCGGGTCGGCTTCGCCCCTTACTCCAACCCCGGCTCTCGAGTCGGAGTTCGGGACACAGACCTCTTCTGTCGGCCCCGGGGGGGGGGAACGCTTCGGGACTGATGTTTTCGGTTCCGAGCCTTCCTCTCGGTGCGTCGGCTGTGGGGTACCGTCTACTGCTGTGGCCATGGGGGTTGGACCTTTCCAGGATTCTGGTGGTCCGGCCTTCAGGGCCATGAGGAGTGCGTTAGCCAAATCTTCTTTGGCTACCTCCACGGCCAAACCAGCACCTTCCCTACATATGGAGACTGGGTCTTTGGCAGTCCCCCTGTCCTTAGACAGCAGAGCCCCGGGGCCTGAGGTCACCCCCACTGGGGGTTCCCCCCCTCCTGGAGGTCCCTCTGAAGCTTCTTCAGAGGAGCCTCCAAGGAAAAGATCGTGCAAGAGGAAGCACGTTGACTCCCCCGATGAGTCTCTCACGTCAGACACTGATCTTGATGATGCAAAGGGGTCCCCTAAGTCGTCCTCAGATGATGTCTCCTTCGCAGACATCTTGGAAGCCCTCAAACAACGAGGCGGCTGGCTTTCCAAACCCCCTTCTACTGACGAGTCGGTGTTCCTTAAGGCCTTCGGGGCTCAGCCCTCTGCCTCCTGGGTGTCTCCGCCCTTCGACGAGCTCCTAGATTTGATCTGTCGAAGGGCGTGGGAACATCCAGATTCTGTGGAACCGGTGCCTGCTCGCCCAAATAAGTTCCTATTAGTACCCCCAGAGAAGGAGTTTTTGACAAAAGATGTGGCTGTAGATGCCTTGGTGGTGGCATCTGCTACCCAACAAGATGTAGCAGAGGCTTCGACGTCCGTCCATCCTCCTAATAAGGAGTCTAGGAGCATGGATCAGTATGGGAAGCGCACCCTTAGTTCAGAGGCCTTTACCTTAAGGTCCCTGAACTATTTAACGCACTTCACCAGGTTTCAGAGGGATCTGATCAAGGATCTTTCAGATACCCTCTTGGGTAACCTACCTGAGCAGCTGGCCCACATGGTTGGCTCTCAGTTGGCTACGCTGTCATCCATATCAAACTCGTCCATGAGGCTCATTTCATATGTGGCCAAAGGGGCGAGTAGAGCGGCGGGTACGGGTATTGCTCTATGGAGGCAAGCCTGGCTCCGCCTGTGCCATTTTGCGGAAGCCTTCAAGTCTTCCTTTGCCGATGCTCCCTTTGATGGGTCCTCTTTGTTTGGACCCAAGGTAAAGGACACATTGACCCGCTGCGAGCAAGAAGGTAAGACTTTGACTGCCGTAGGGGCACGATTTTCCACTCCCTTTCGGCCTTATCCCAAGGTGAAAAGAGGAGGGAAAATGTGGTTCCGATGATCCCAGAAGCCTTATCCCTCGCAGCAGGACGATCCCCCTTCTAGAGGCAGAGGAGGGGGAAATTTTTCTGGAAGATGCCGTCCCAGAGGCGGCAGAGGCCCCCGCAACACTGGAGACCGCGAGTCCTTTTGTGGCTCTTCAGCCTTCCACAATCCCTGAAGGATTGCCCGACTGTGCAGCTCCGGAGCCAGTCGGGGGTCATTTTTTGAGGCACCTGAAAGCCTAGGAAGGTATCACTCAGGACCGATGGGTGCTTCGAATTATCGCCGGAGGTTACGCCATCCCTTTTTCTCACTCCCCTCCTTGACCCAAGAAAATCCCGGACCCACCACCCAGTCAATGGGAAATTGCAGCCTTAGAAGTCTCAAAGCTGCTTAGAAAAGGAGTCATCCAACCGGTCCCCACAGACCAGGTCGGATTAGGGACTTACTCAAGATTCATTTTGGTGCCAAAAAAGACTGGGGACTTGAGGCACATTTTGGATCTCAGCATTCTAAACCGTTCAGTCAAAAAGTCCAAGTTCTGAATGGTCACCTTACAATCCATTCTCCCACTGCTGGAGAAGGGTGTTTGGATGTGCTCCATAGATCTCAAGGATGCCTATTACCACATTCTGGTAGATCAGGCATCCAGGAGACATTTGCGCTTCAGCCTAGGAGACAGTCATTTTCAGTTCTGTGCACTGCCCTTTGGTCTCACCACAGCCCCCAGGGTGTTCACCAAATGTTTGGCGGTCGTGACTGCTCACCTGAGGAGTCTAGGATTCCAGGTGTTTCCGTATTTGGATGACTGGCTCCTAACTGCCACCTCCAGGCATCTACTATTGCAGAAACAACGAGCCACAATATCACTAGGCACTTCCCTTGGGATCACCTTCAATTGGCCAAAGTCTGTGTTGCTGCCATCTCAACGCATAAGATTTATCGGAGTAGAAATAGACTCAAACTGAATGCGGGTCTACCTTCCTACAGAAAGGATACAAACCATACAGGCTCAAGTCCGAGCCTTGCTTCTCAGATCCAAAGCTCCAGCCAGGATGGTCTTGCAGCTATTGGGATCTATGTCTGCCACGGTTCTTCTAGTCCCCCTAGCAAGGTTGCATATGAGAATTCTCCAGTGGCTTCTTTCGATCAGACGGTCCGAATTCTATTGTTTCATCTTGAAACATCTGGCAATGTTATATAAACAAGTTATGTGTGTGTGCATGAATGCGGACAAACAAGATCTGGGGGAGTAGTGGTGGTGCATCCTGGGATAGAGAATAGCTCAGCCAATAAGAGGCTTCGCTCTATAGCATAGCGTGCCGAGTCGGAGCCGAGGATCAGCTCCGAGCCCCATCAGTACGGAATGTAGGAGAGATGGATCCCAAACATCTAAAGTTATGGTGAGTACATAACTAAAAGTTAGTGGCAGAGCCCGGCTCCTTGTCTTGATTGCAATGTAACATATTACAAAACAATATGTTAGTGGTAGAGCCTGATTCCATATCTTGATTAGAATGCAACCTGTTAAACAATATGTGAGTGGTAGACCTTGGCTTCATGACTTGAGCCCACGTGACTTCCTGCAAGCTGCACTATAATCAGTTTGGGGAAGAAATGGTTAACTGATTTAGTATCTCACTCCCTGGCAGAATGAAAATTATAGTTGGGTCACTACAACAGAATGGCAGGTTGTACAAAGGAAAATTCTTGTCTGTTGGTGAACTTGCACATAAAAACTATTTAGATCACTATACCTTCATAAATGTAACACCTACTGGTTCTATAGTTCTAGAGTAAGTATTCAAGGATCACATTAGGAGATAGACATACCTAGTAGCGTATGGTTGATGTAAAGCAGCTTTCTGATGCTCCTAAGACAAAAATATGTTAAATCATAAGGATGCTTATAAGTGTACATGGTGGAAGAGCACCTTGATTCAAAGATTGAGGACTGCTTTTTTAGTCATCTCATCAGAGGTGAAGCTATATGGTGTCAGAAGTCAACTCAGGAAAGGTACACAGCTGTCAAGTAATCTCCATGTAGTGCTGTCTTGGGTCACTTTGCAGGAGTGATGCCTGGAGAGATCGTGGAAACTGCAACATGCTTTGACGGTTTATTGACAATGTTTAGCTGATGCAGCTGCATGGGATAATCTCAGCTTCCAGCTTTGGAAGACATCCCACTTAGCTGGAGAAGCTGGGAATGGGAATTCATAATGGATCATGCTCATGATTTCAGTAGCTTAGGTGGTAATAAGCATCAGTTGCCTGAAGTGGTCAGTGCTTTTCATGACGGTAAGCAAAATTATGTTGTTGGCCGTCTGAGGAGAGACAAGCTTTCTGATTAAAGTAAAAAATGTAAAGTAGTACAGGAGACTGAGGCTACAGTGTTGTATCTCCTGCCTCTTTTTCTCCATCAGAAAGGAAGTACAGTTGGCATTATGCCATGAAATTGTGTTTTCCAAAAAATGCATCTCATTGATGAGGCAATAATAGTGGGTGTTAGCTGTAAAACACATACTGCACTTTCCCACAATACAGATTGTTGTACTGGGGCTTCCTGTATGTTTGATTGGTTTGTAACTTGGTTCTGTTCCACATGTATGGTAGTACCTGTCTTAGAAAACACTTTCTGGAACATGTTGACATTACCTTGGATGCATTGTGGTACAAAAGGTGTACTGTGTGAGACTTGTGTCCAAGGCTTCATGATATTTACTTATAAATCACAAATGCTGCTGAGCTCTACACCCTTCCATGAGCCTTATTGTTACCTATTTTTCATGGTGATACTTATAGCAAGGGTTCAAAGGCATTTTTGATAAGTGCAATTCTTGTTCTGTGTGCCATTCTTTGGCACAGTGTGTGTCCATCAGTAGGTTATATGCTACATACCACCCTGCATGATCTCATACAGCTAAGCAAAACAAGTACCACAATGAACAGCCACACAACAGATGATCTTCAAAGACACAGAAATAGAACACGCTGGAACATTAGATTGAAGCAATAGATTCCTGTCCAGAAGAAATCCTATACTTATGAAATAAACTTCCAGTACATTTCAAGCAGTGCAGCATATTGGTTACATTCAAACATATTCTAGAAGAATAGCTGAGAAGTCATAATTTCATCATTAAAAAAAAAAAATCATAGTATTGATCAACAAATTATTTTACACTCTACAAAAAAATTTTTTTTTAAATTTATTTAGGTTTATATAATTTGAGTTTCCCTACCTCTTTCACACCGACTGACTCTCAGTCCTATAGCCTGGGGTCAGATATTTTCAGGCAAATGGGTGTTCAAGATGATTCAGGAAGTATTCAATTTGCAGTGGGTAGACTCTCATCCTTCTTTTAAAGGAATTCCCTCACATCCACCAAACCAGACGGACCTGTTTCTACCAGAATTACAGCATATGTTATAGGCAGAGGTCATAGAACCAGTGCCTGCAAATGACATTGGTACATCTCTTAACCTCTTAGCACAAGAAATCTGGACAAAACTTAAAATCATGGGGGATCAAATGCCCAAAAATAGGGACAGATTTTAAATATTGCTCTTATAAACATAGAAAGTTGTTAAAATAACAGGATTTGTGTTAGCATGCATTTTCTGAAGGATATGATGTCTATAATTCAAATTATGTCATTATTCAGTGACTTCAATCCTCAGTGATTTGACAGAAAAACAACGCTTTTATGAGAAACAGACAAAAAATATGTGGCAAAAATCTGGACATTCTGTGAAAATCTGGACACTCAAGAGTTATAACATGGGCAAAGGTTTTTATTCCAGCATATTCTGGTACCAAAGAATGAGCACAATGGAGACCTATTTTTGATCCAACTTTTCTCAACATTTATGTGAAATTTCAAAAATTCAAGATTTTGACCTTCAAATCAGTGTTTGCACTGCTTTCAGACCATGTCTTACTGTAACACAAGATCTCAATGATGCTTAGTTTTACATATGTGTGGCTCAGATTTTCAGGAAATTTCTACAATTTGCTGTATCTGGAACACATTTTCAGTACTCTGCATTACCCTTTTGGCACTCAACTGCACCTTGAGTGTTACAAAGAGTCTATCTCTAGTAGTGGCTCACTGCAGATTGTAGGGCAACTGCATTTTTCCTTATTTAGATGGGTTGCTTATTTCTGTAGTCTTCTTCCAGATGTTTGTAGTCCTTAACAAAGCTTTTCAACTTCCTATCACAGCTGAGATTTCACTTGAACTTACAAAAGTCTTGTCTCACAATGTCTCATGAAACTTTATTTTTGGGGTGTATGATTGAAACACTCAAGCAAAGGTCTTCATTCCAAAAGAAAAGGTAATAACTTACAAGCAGATATGTCTGAGTTTTTCACAACAGCTTCAGGCTCCTGCAAGAGAATTTCTCATAATTCTAGGCCTCATAGCATCCATGATCCTCATGATACGACTTGCCAGATTATACATGAGAAAAATCCAGTGGTACCTAAAAAAGTCTTGGACCTAGCATCTATACCCCTTGGACTTTCAGATTCCTGTGTTGAGGTTTGATCCCTCCACCACTGCAATTCTCACCTTACAAACATCAACCCAGGCTCTAAATCCAGGATTCCCTTTCTGTCTTCCACCCCAGTTCAATCTCTCCAGCTAGACTCTTTAGATTATGCTGGGGGTGCAATTTCCATAGGAATAAAAGTGCAAGGTCTGTGAGACTCACTGGACAGAACAAAGTACATAAATAAACATCAAGGAAATGCTAACCGTCATACATATATGGGCTCCAGGCCTTTTAACAGGTTGATATAGACAACACCACAGTGATGTAGTACCTCCGTAAACAAGGGAGTACAAGGTCATCCCCTCTTTGAAGATTGGCAATGCTGGCTTGGGAGGTGGGTCTTTAGCTTTCTCTGACTCTTCAGGTCTCTTACATTCCATCAGAGCAAGACATTGAGGTGGAGAGACTCAGCAGATCCTGGACAGGCCATCAGCAGATCCTGGACAGACCATCACAAGCAGAAATTCAATACAGGCATGTTTCAGGACTTGATCCAGATGTGAGGGACACCTCAAGTAGACCTATTCACCTCTTTATAAAACAGACAACTAGAAAATTTCTTTTTGAGATATCCTTGTAGCCAAGCATGGAGAACAGATGCTCTGTCATTCCTTTGGTCAGGAATGTTCATGTATGCTTTTCCATGCTTTCCAAGGATTTCCGAGGTACTTCTAAAGATTCAGAAAGAATTACTAGAAATCACTGTGGTGACTACCTTTTGTCCCTGTCAAAATTGTCTCTCCATTCTTATGAAATTGACAAAGAAAATTAAATTATCACAAGTTTCCTCACAGACTAGATCTACTCATGCAGCACAAGGGGAGTGTGATATACCCAGACATCAATCAACTACAAATGATGGACAGGATGATTCAATTTAATACCTTTTAGGCACTTTTTTCATGAGGACATGCAGCAGGTACTAAAGGAGGCAAGAAAACTTGCTACTATAATGTATTGTGATGACAAATGGAAGATATTTTCAATTTGGTGCCTTCCCAATCACAGGAATCCTGAAAGGGAAGTAGCATCTCTGGCTCTCAAATATTTTTGTGAGCTTCATAAAGATGGTGTGTCGTATGCTTCCAACAAGGTGCATCTTGTAGCTAAATCAGCTTACATAGCTATGGATCCCCCCTCTTTTTTCTATGTTTGTTGTCAAATCATTTGTGAAAGGAGTGCTGCACATAAGACCCCCCCCCACACACACACAACCAAATTCCACCTCCTTGGGATCTCATTTGTGTTCCAGAAAAACTGACCTTAACTTGCTTTGAGCTGATTTCTCAGGCTGACTTGTAGTTCATTACTTGGAAAACTGTTTAGTTGTTGCTTTGAAATCTGCAAGGTGAAGATCTCATTTGCAACCTCTTATGGTGGGTGAACCATGTCTGGATTTCCACAGGGACAGAGTTGCCATACACAATAGTTCTTCATTCAAACCTAAAGTTGTTTCTGAGTTATCTTGAATCAAGCTATCAAGCTCCCTGTTTTCTTCCCAGAGCCAATAAACAAGGAAGAACAGATTCTACATATATTAGATGTGCACAGGCATCTCAGGTACTACCTTAACAGAATCAAGTCCTTTAGGAAGGCTAAACAACTGTTTGTTTAATATCCTGGTACTTAGAAAGGCCAACTTGTGCAATCCAACTATATCAAGATGTTTCCCTCTGCTATTGTTTTTTGCTAATCCCACCATGGTATAAATATTCCAGGCACATTAAGACACATTCTGTCAGGGCCTTGTGTTCTTCATTGGTCGACTGGAAAGGGGTGGACTCTAGAAGTATTCTTCTAGAAGCAGCAGCTTGGTCCTCTGTTCATACAAAGCACAAGACACTGGATTCCTTCTCTAGGTCCAGAACAGGCTTTGCTATCTAGGACCATTCTCCATGAGTTCCTGGACCCTTATCCTTCCTCATCAATGGTAGGGTAAGCTTGGCTACTGCTACAAAGAGAATGAGGTGCATAATACAGTTGTGTAAGTCCTACCTACCCATAACAGTAGATGATAGAATTTTTTCACTGCTGCAGAAGGTGCACCCATCCACTATTCTCCTTTGTAGGTAAATGAGGTGGGCTACAACCTCCCTTGTTAGTTATTATTGTTGTTGTTTGGCTGATTTTAATGTTGTTTATTGATTGTTGGTTGTTGGTTCAGGATGAATCTTCCTTCCTTTCTTAGAACAGCAACATCCTGAAGATTTACCTCACTCTGGTTGCTGAATATACTTCCTTCCAAAAAGGGTACAGCCAATCAGCAGCTAGAGTGAGTGGGAGGAAGGAGATTTAGAGGTTTGACAAGCTGACCAGGTGCTGTGTACTTGGCAGGCCACCACCCATAGGCTACTGCATCAGTGAAGAAATTTGAACATCTACTGTTATGGGTAAGTAGTACTTACAACTATGCTTTATGATCTATGCAACACAATGCCAGCATTCACCAATGACATCTGATGTCTGCCTATTTTGGAGTCTTCACGTTCTTCTGTTGACATTGTGGTTTTCTCGGATTTCTTCCCAGCTCTGTAATGATGCTGCTTGATTGCATTCTCTGTACTGTCCATATATGTTCCATTTACCCTTGCCCTCATGGACTGAGTCATGACTGAAAAGGGTTTGAGACAGACCAGTTAACTTACCTGATTAACAAATAAATTGTGATACGTGTTATAGATGTTCAAATTATTTAAGAGAATCAATAAGGTTTAAGAGAGTAGCATCCTTATTAAAAAAGAGGCAGAATAAGGGGTCCCAGGTTCTTTGTTTCTCAGAGTAACCTTCAATTTCTTTGTCATGAATTGTGGACCAAACTAAAAATAATAGTGGAACAAAGAGAGGTTTTAAATATAACTCTAATTCACTTAAAAAGTCAATAGATCAACAGGTTTTACAGTAACATGCATTTCCCAAACAATAAGAAATATAAAACTCTAATGTCTGTTATTATTGACTGACTCACTGTAGTCCTCAGTAATTTATCCAGAAAAATGAAAAAAAAAGTATAAAGGACAGGACAAAAATATGAAGAAAATCAGAAATATTTTGCTGCATCAGGGACAGTTGAGAGGTACTCTCAGGCTTTGTTATGGAAGCAACATGCTACCAGCAATTTATTATTTTGACCACAAAGTGGTAGTCTTACACCACAGTTTCGCAGAACCCCATCCAGCTGAATAAAAGTATCAGCTTTAAAACTGAAACAAGGTTTAATGTAACATTTACTTACATGTAATTAAGCACACACTTCATAAGCCTGACACTGAAAATGTTGTTTATTGAAATAACCAGTGACTACTTGCTTTCTTTAACAGACCACAGCACATCCATGTATGTGTCCAGAGCATAAATGTTTTCTGATCGTCTGTCTGCTAGTTATGAATGTGATGGCATATTTTTTATTCAGCTGACAGTTATCTATTACAGTAAGAGTTCTGAGATATGACCTAGCTGACTCTAGTATGAATCCTTGTTCATTGTTTATTATTTACTAGGAAGCAGGATTAATGGTTATTTTTCTTGAAATGTGTTCATCATGTGAGGGCTACCTGTAATCAAGGCAAACTGTGAACATTGCTTGTGATTAATGTGTTTCCATGATGCCCTGCATAGTGATTCATTGCTATGTTATGGATACAGGTTTGCTAAATTTCTAAATAGATTGCTTTTGTTTTAGCAGGGGGGAAAAAAATATATATATATGCTTGACAAGCCACGCTGCTTCACTAGAGATGGCTTGCACCTGTCACCCTTAGGTTTTTGAATACTTTCCAAGGCTCTTGCCACCTCCATAGTGCCTTTTTTAGGCAAGGCTCAAAAGACAAACCCACCACCGTAAATAGCACAAGTAACAAAAAACTGAGGGTAATGCTACTCAATGCTAGAAGTCTAAATCTCAAAATGCATGCACTCGAGGCACTCCTCAGTATGGAGAAAATCGATATATGTGCAGTAACAGAAACCTGGTTTAAGGCTCCAGAGAGCACTCCAGCACTACCAGGCTAAAACTCATACCATACATTTCAGCCATAAAACCTGGACCAAAATACAAAAGGCGGGAGAATATCCATATTCATCAAGGATACCCACACCTCCAGGTTAGTGGCACAGCATGATGCTTCAGAGATCATCCACGTGCAACTAACAATGGGCAAAACTGCTATTCAAATTATAGCCTGCTACAGATCAGTCACCATGTCCCAAGAACCCCACTCCTCATTCCTGGAAACACTGGGAAACATAAAGGTCCTACCAAACACCCTGATATTGGGTGATTTCAATTACCCAAACATTAACCGGGAGAACTACTCAAGTACAAACTCCCTTGCCCAACATTTCCTAGAATTTATAAACTCAAATGCCCTGGATCAACTGGTCAACACCCCCACCAGAGGTGACAACATATTAGACCCGGTCATCACCAACATGGGCGACCAGTGTTCCACACCGGAGGTCAACCCCTCACTGGTTAGATCTGACCATAAACTAATCACTATGGATATCCACATTCCGCCACCACCCCCGGTCAAAGAAACCACCATGAAAAACTTATCAAAAACAAACTTCACGTTACTTAAGACCGAAGTGGGACGTTTCAATGCCCCCATGCTAAAGGATAACACTGTTCAAGCTGCAAAATCCTTTACTAATGCACTCTACGGGCACCTACAAGAATGCATGGATCATGCTATTCCAAACAAAACCAAGACTCACTCGTCCAAGAAAAGGAAACCAGTCTGGTGGACCCCCTGCTGTAAACAAGCTATACAATAGAAGGAGGAAACTAGTACAGAAAACAGTAAAATCCCAAGAAGGGAAGACATCCCTGATCAGTATCAGCAAGAAACTACGTTCCTCATAAAATCATCCAAGGCTAGCTTTTAAAGAAAAATTGCCATGGACTCCAAAGATAACCAGAATCTTTAGCTATGTCAGGAATCATAATGGCAATTCTCAGATCTGCTCGGAGTTAGTGCAGAATGGCACAAAATACACTGAACTGACCGATATAGCCAACATCCTTACAGACAGGCTCAGTGCAAACTTCACCCCCCTCTCACCCCCAAAAGGGCCCATAACTATACCAGAAGAATGTAGTGCCCCTGAAATCACAGACACTCAGGTTAAAACAGCCCTCTCCAAAGCCAAAAACACAGCATCAATGGGACCGGACGGTGTCCCAGGCTGCATCCTACACAAGCTCAAAGATGAACTAATCCCTCACTTAAACACACTGTTTAAACTCAGCCTCTCCACAGGCTATATGCCCACAGAGGGACGCACAGTAATGGTTATTCCACTCCACAAAGGTGGAGCCACAACAGACCCTGGGAACTATCACCCTATAAGCCTGGACCATACCCAGTTCGGCTTTGTTAAGGGAAGATCATGCCTCCTAAACCTGGTGGACTTCTTTGAGACAGTTACCAAGGCTATAGATGATGGAAAGGTGGTCCACACAGCCTACCTAGACCTTGCAAAGGCCTTTGACACCATTCCCCACTCAGGTATTATAGACAAGCTCACCAGCCTCAACATAAACCCCTATGTCACGAGATGGGTTGCCAACTGGCTCATGGACAGAACCCACAGGGCAAAAGTTGTGGGAGCTAGGTCTGACGCTAAACTGGTTACAAGTGGCACTCACCAGGGCTCAGTCCTAGGACCCCTCCTGTTCGGCATATACTTCTCAGAGGTACAGACAAGCACAGGAGGACTATGGCTGACCAAGTTCGCAGACAACTGCAAACTAGCGGCTATAATTGACTCTCCGGCTGACACAGACATCCTCCAAAAGGGTCTCACTGTGAGAGATACCTGGTGTCAAAACCATGGCCTCAAGCTAAATGCCAAAAAGTGCATAGTCATCCCCTTTGGAAAAAACAAAGTACCCACAAACTACCATATAGGTGGTAGCCCCCTAAATATGGAAGACATAATAAGGGATCTGTGGACCCAAGTAGAAAGTAATCTCTCCTTTGATAATCACATTGCGAAGTGGTTAGAAAATCCTTCTATGTGGCCCATCTAATCACAAAAAGGTTTGCATCCAGATCGAAAGAGGTCATTGGGACCCTCTCTGTATCACTCATCAGACCCATCATAGAGTACAATGCCCCATTTGGGATGTACATTACAAGACACTTGCAACAATTGGAAAGACCACAGAAATACCTCACCAAGAGGATCACTAGCCTCAAGCAGATGCCCTATGCAGCTCGACTGAAGAAACTCCAGCTGTACTTGGTTGCATACTGCCTACTCAGAGGTGATCTCTGCCTGACATACAAGGCCATGTCCAACCCAGAATTGATGGACATGCTCCACCTAAAGAAAACCATATCCCCTCAAGCCACATGCTCCAGGGATCTAAACCTCACCACAACAGTAAATAGGACATGCTGGAGGGATATATTCCTGTCCCAGAGACTTCCCATGCTCTGGAACAAGATTCCAAACTACATTAAGCAGAGCTCTTTGCTAACCCTCTTCAAGAGAAACCTTGACAAGTGGATGGGAAACAGAAAGTTTACTCCAGGGATCACTTCAATGGGTCTACTGGACAGATTATATATATCTACATACAATAATATATGTATATATATATATATATATATATACACACACACACACACATTGTATTTTAGTACATCAGACATAGTCCAGTACTGGAACATGTTTCCTCTTTACATGTCACCACAACTCTATACACCTACATTGAGGCAGAAACCCCATTGCTTATTTGTGGTAGGACACGGGTGCTGTGACTAGTCTAGGACATCTACTAATATGGATAAGTAGGACTTACACATATATGTATATTATGTGTAAATATATATTACACTGGAACCAATGCCCAACACAGTCCAACCCCATCTCTATTAACCTACATGGAGTCTCTCAGATCATATCCTCTACCACCAGACCAGGAAATACTAACCAAAAAGAGAGTATACTTGACTGGATACTCACCAATAGTCACCCCCAGAACCATATGTCTGGAACTCTCCCCAATGATCTTAGTGACCACCTGATTACATACATTATGAAAGATAAAACCAGTTGTGCAAGCTTGCCTATCTATAGGTCCATCAGAACCAAGAAAAACTTTGACCCAACAAAATTTCAATTAGAACTCAAATCCTGTAACTGGTCAAAACTAAAGTACCTTCCCCTTGATGAGGCAGTGTCATTCATTAACAATATATTCCTTGCCATACTTGACTCACATGCTCCAAAACGCTTACTCAGAATTAAAACTCAACTAGCACCCTGGCTAACAACAGAATCCAAATCCAAAATAACAACTAGAGATAAAGCATGGAATAAATGGCGTACTACCAGGTTACCCCTAGACCGTATCAAATTCCAACAATTGAGAAATGAGACTAAAAAAGCCATCACACTAGACAAGAAAAACTACTTCTACCATCTGCAACATAAACATCAAAATAACCCTCAAAAGTACTGGGCAGGCTTAAATAAACTTTTCCAACCAGGCAAATCCACCACTGCTACCCCAGGAACACTATCTGACAAGAGCCAAGAAGTAGCAGCAAATTTCTTCAATACTTTCTTCACCGAAACCATTCAGTCCTTAGCTAACCAACTTTCTCCTCCCTCCACATCAATAAATGCTACACCCAACTCGCTACTCTCTTTTAACCTCCAACCTGTGTCCACATCCTTTATCAGATCCCTTTTGAAAAAGCTAAAGCCAACCACCCTTTCTGCCGATCTTCTCCCAGCTGAATATCTGCAAATAGCTGCAGATGTCGTAGCCTACCCTATCTCGATTTTAATTAACAGAACCATAACCGAGGCCACAATCCCCTCACTATGGAAAATATCCTACGTTATGCCACTCCACAAAGGAGGTTCATCCACAGAACTATCAAACTATAGACCTATAGCCATACTATCACCACTTGCCAGAATTATGGAAAAGTGTATGCACAACCAACTAATGCTCTATCTAACCCAGAATAAACTACTAACAGACTCTCAACATGGATTCAGACCCCATCACAGTACAACCACTACCCTCCTCTCTTTTACTGAAAATATAAATCTTAACCGGAATAACAAAAAATATCCTCCGCTCTCTTCCTGGACCTATCGAAAGCCTTCGATATGGTAAACCACCAGTTACTTCTACACACTCTAAAAAATCTGCATCTAGATATTCCAGCTCTTGACTGGTTTCAAGCCTACCTCACTGGGAGACAACAAGCAGTAATGTGGCAGAACAAGCTCTCCTGCATGCTACCAAATACCATAGGAGTTCCTCAAGGCTCCATATTAGGACCTCTCCTCTTTTCAGTCTTTATAAACGACCTCCAAACAGTCATCCCTGAAGCCACCTGTATTCAGTATGCAGATGACTCAACTCTAATATGTTCCAATGCCTCTCTTGAAAATCTACTAACTACAACCCAACACAGTTTCACCACAGTCGAAAACTGGCTCGCCAACCATCTCCTGATCTTAAATCCAAATAAAACCAAACTACTTCTCTTCTACCCAACTAATAGATCACCTACCGAACACTTTACTATACAATCCAATAATGGGACCATTATTTCTCCTGACACCCATGCAAAGTTACTAGGAGTAAAAATTGATAATAGACTCAGATTTGACATGCATATCAACCAAACCATTAAATCAGTCAACAAGAAACTTGGGACCTTATACAGAATAAAAACCTTCCTTACTCCGAATGCCAGGGCAGCCACTGCCTGCTCACACCTTCTCTCTACCCTACTATATGCCTCTCCTGTGCTTACTAACCTAAACAAATCTGATCTGAATAAGCTCTCATCCTGCTACAATCACATTGCCAGATTCGTTACAGGCCTACCCTACAGAACGCACCATTGTATTAACCTGAAAAAACTTGGATGGATAGAATTCCCATGCCTTCTTCAGCAGTACCAACTCATAGAGGCATTCAAAATCCTTAAACAACCTGAGAATACCCCTGCTCTAAAAAACTTAATGACTCCTTACTCTAATCTAAGTTGCCTTCGCTCAGCAAATAGACTCCTTGTCCAAACAACTAAATCTTACAACCTAGGCGGCGACGCACTGTTTGCCAATACCACTGGTAAAATATGGAACTCTCTCCCCAATAACCTCATGCTTGTGACTTCACTAGCTCAATTCAAAAATAGTCTAAAACTCCACTTTAAAACACATTGGCTGTGTCCTTGCTCAAACCCAGACTAGCTCTGTGCCGTAAACTAAAACCAAAACCAAGCCCGTACTAGTTCTTCGTATTATCCATACCCAAAAAGAACAACCTAGCTAGGGTGATAAGAACTATGTATGTTGTCAAACTCTAAGGCATAATACGGCCTATTGACTTTGCTAGCATGTTATTAATGTATATTCTAATGATTAGTAGTATATTGCATAAGATAGAGCATGGTTGTTTTGTAATAGTATGTAAATAGTCTATTTTCTTTTTTATTTTTCTCTCTTCCTCATTATTATTCATCTTATATACTATTTTCTGTAACAATTTATCATTGTAACTCTGTTGGAGCTATTCTCTGCGGGCCTCCGCTGAAAATGTACATGTATCCAGTCGGACTATCCCGGTTAACAAATGTAAAATAAAATAAATAAATATAGATATGTACCCTGGCCATTCTCCTTTTCTGTGTGCAATGCAAGCAAGCAGGCATTTAATCTCTCATGTGCCTGCATGTGCAGGCCTAAAGAATTGCCAGGATTTAGCCAGTGTTACTGAATACAGGTGCATAACCACCAGTCTACCACTAGGGAGCAGGGCAGCTCAAAAACTTCCAGTCCCTTCAGGACTGGAGAGCTGGCCATCTCCATTACAACACACTATTTCCAGCTTACCCTACTGCATTAGGAAAATCATGGATTCTAGATGAACCCTAGACACTGGTGGCATAGCTGGGAATTAAACCCTTACACATGTGAGCTGGTTCAGTAACAGAACAAGTTTTTAGTAAGGAATCTTGTAAACATGCTGCATTCTCTCATCTGAACAAGTTAGATAGATGGAATTTCATAGGAAGAACATTTGTCCAAGCATCCCTTTTATCTGTGATTGCTGAATACAGTTCTTTGTGTTTGTGTTGCACCTGCAGATTTTGTTCTCTCAGACATTTGCCAACTGTAGTAGAAGGCAGATAAACTGTGTGAGGAGAGACAAATAAAGGTTGCTGCTGATGACAGTATAAGCAGAATGACTGGGAATGTACTCAGGAATAATATCCAACTCTGTGGTTTACTTATTTATTGCCTCTTTTTGAAATCCAGAGTTAATAGCAATTACTCAGGCATGGTGCCTGTGAATTCATTCATTTGCTCTGTCATGTGAGCTTTATTCCATTCAGGGTCACAACAGAACTGGAATCTATCCAGGAAAGCAATGGCTGTAAAGCACATAACCAGTCCTGGAGGCTTCTGGTTCAGTGCAAGATGCATTCTCAGACTAATTCAAGCCTACGGATGATTTAGGGTTTAGGGGATCACCAACTTCCCTGATGGCATGTATTTGGGATATGGGAGGAAAAAGCAACACCCAACAAAACTCCATGAGAACACAGAGAAAATATTCTGATGCCATATAAAACATACTCCAGTCAGGAACTGAACCAGACAACCAAGAGTTGTGAGGCAGGATTGCCAACTATTGCGTAACTGTGAAGCTTTCCTCTTATTCTATTAATAATAAATGCACATTTCTCTTCTTGTATGCACTAGCCACTAGGAATGACTATTTTGCACCATTCATATTTAAGAAAGATGCAAGTGAAGTACTACATCAGCAAGATACATGGTCAATGCAAAAAATAACAGCATTATTAAGAATAGCCAAGATGTAATTACCCACCAATTTTGGGTTAAAAGCATCATAGTCACTAAAGTCATTTAAAATCATAGGCTACAGAACAGCTCCATCCATCCATAACCCGCTTTTTCACATTTTTGTATATAGGGTCAGAGTATCACATTAACAGTGACCATCGTCCATAGCCAATGTTCACACCAACAGGTGGCTAGTCCTGCTGCAGACATAGCAGAATTGCTGAGATGTATTTATTTTTCTATTAGTTTGTTTTTTTTAAATGGGAAGATGGGCTGATTTGGTAGACCCTTTCAATCATGACCAGGCCCAAGGCATTATATAAGAACTTAATATAATACAGCACAATGATATTACAGCATACTGTACATGTAGCTGAATAGTACACAGAGGCAAGACCAGAAAGGTAGTAAAAGATAAGAAAATAGATTATATACCTGTCCTGTACTATTCTTCTTCAAACTGCAGAGTATGCAAGGCCCTGTTGTGGTGGTCTTGGATAATCTAGAATAAATTTCAAGATTCATAAACAGGGTTAAAATGCTATAGAAAAGTGCTCCGCAATGTATAAGCTATCTCAAGGACAGACAATTAGTGGACTACAAAAGAACATCAGTATAATGCAAAATGACATTCAAACTATTTGTCAGGGTTGAGTGCAACAAAAACAAGTCTGTGGTCCCGAGCTATAAGAAACAAAACTGACTTCACTGGGAAGATTCCTCATCTCCAGGAGTGGTAATATAGAGTAAGCTGGAATTTGAGATGTCTACACAAGCATAGTGTAAATGAAAATGAAGTTTCTCTACTTCAAAAGGACTAGTCTTTCCTGCCCAGCTGGACCTTCCTGGTCAACAACAACAAATAAATAAGTAAATTTCACCTGTAGGGAATGCTAATTCCACAGGATGACTGCAGTAAAATGACCCTCTGCTGGATATGTTTTCTGAATATAGCTGTAATGTGCAATAAACCATATCACTAGCCTGGGAAACACTGTGTTTTATCAACCACCATTATTTTGACAGAAAGTTTGGTATAGGTTTAATCAGACTATTTATGTTTTCAACATCTTAGTACATCTTAGTAGTTTGGATATTGCTTTTTTGCAGGTGCTGTGTAATGGCATAGCTGAAGTAAGTGATGAGGTGACTTACATTTTTTTTAAATATTTTTTTTTCTTATTTTCTATGACATTAGAGGTAGTATAAGAAATAGTGTGTGTGTGTGTGTGTATATATATATATATATATATATATATATATATATATATATATATATATATATATATATATATACACATATAGATATATAGATAGATATGAAGGTTGTGGGGAAGAGATCTCACATGGGGGGTGGTTATAGAAAAATAGTTTACTAGCACAATGCAATTTTGTGTCTGTCAATATAATGGAGTAGTGTTGTGGTGACCATAAAATGTTTACATTATAATATTTGTAGTATTTAAGAAGGGAGACAAAAGTTTTATTATAAATTTATTTGGTTTAATAGACAGATAAATAAGCAAATTTGTTATCAGTAATTCTGTGTGACACACAATGATATTTTTATCTGGATGAAAGGCAGTTTAATGAAGAGTATTGCATTTAATGTTGTTGAACAGGCAGTGTTGCAGAGAAGTAATACAGTGGGATTGCTGTTTGTGTAAAACAAAGCTATGTCACTTCATGTAGCCAGGAGCTCCTGGGTTACTCCAAAGTGGGCAGGGTCCTACTGCAGCCATATGTGACACCTGCCATGTGACTAAGGTTCGTAGGTAGGTACTAGGCTATCTGCCCAAAGGCATTTATAAGCCCAGCCAGAATGTGTTGACTTTCGCCGCCCCCTTAGATTAGTTCCCTGTGCCTCTGTCCAACAGAGCCACTGAACTGATCCCCGGGGTAAACTTTCTGTTTCCCATCCACTCGTCAAGGTTTCTCTTGAAGAGTGCTAGTGAGGAGCTCTGCCTAATGTAGATTGGAATCTTGTTCCAAAGCATTGGAAGTCTCTGGGACAGGAATCTATCCCTCCAGCACGTCCTATTTATTGTTGTGGTGAGGTTTAGATCATTAAATCGTGTGGCTCGAGGGCATAAGGTTTTCTTTAGGTGGAGCATGTCCATCAATTCTGGGTTGGACATGGCCTTATATGTCAGGCAGAGATCACCTATGAGCAGGCTGTATGCAACCGAGTACAGCTGGAGTTTCTTCAGTCGAGCTGCATAGGGCATCTGTTTGAGGCCAGTGATCCTCTTGGTGAGGTACTTCTGTGGTCTTTCCAGCTATTGCAGGTGTCTTGTAAGGTACATCCCAAATGGGGAATTGTACTCTATGATGGGTCTGATGAGTGATACATAGAGGGGCACAATTACCTCTTTTGATCTGGATGCAAACTCTTTTGTGATTAGGTGGGTCACATAGAAGGATTTTCTAACCACTTTGCCAATGTGATTATCAAAGGAGAGATTACTATCTACTTGGGTCCCCAGATCCCGTATTACGTTTTTCGTATTTAGGGGACTACCACCTATGTGGTAGTTTGTAGGTACTTTGTTATTTCCAAATGGAATAACTATGCACTTTTTGGCATTTAGCTTGAGGCCATGATTTTGACACCAGGTATCGGTCTCAGTGAGACCCTTTTGGAGGATATCTGTGTCAGCCGGTGATTCAATTATAGCCCCTAGTTTGCAGTCGTATGTGAACTTGGTCAGCCATAGTCCTCCTGTGCTTGTCTGTACCTCTGAGAAGTATATGCTGAACAGGAGGGGTCCTAGGACTGAGCCCTGGGGAATGCCACTTGTAACCGGTTTAGAGTCAGACCTAGGTCTCACAACTCTCACCATGTGGGTTCTGTCTGTGAGCCAATTGGCAACCCATCTTCTGACATAGGGGTTTATGTTCAGGCTGGTGAGCTTGTCTATAATACCAGAATGGGGAATGGTGTCGAAGGCCTTTGCGAGGTCTAGGTAGGCTGTGTGTACCACCTTTCCCTCGTCTATAGCCTTGATAACTGTCTCAAAGAAGTCCACCAGGTTTAGGAGGCATGATCTGCCCTTAACAAAGCTGAACTGGGTAGGGTCCAGTGTTTGGAGGTTCCCAATGTCTCTGTTAATGAGTTCCATGATGATGTGTTCCATAGCCTTGCAGACCAAGCTAGTCAGGCTTATAGGGCGATAGTTCCCGGGGTCTGTTGTGGCTCCACCTTTGTGGAGTGGAATAACTGTTGCTGTGCACCACTCTATGGATATGTAGCCTGTGGAGAAGCTGAGTTTGAACAGTGTGTTTAGGTGAGGGGTTAATTCATCTTTGAGCTTA
This sequence comes from Protopterus annectens, assembly GCF_019279795.1. Taxonomy (NCBI): domain Eukaryota; kingdom Metazoa; phylum Chordata; order Ceratodontiformes; family Protopteridae; genus Protopterus; species Protopterus annectens. The sequence continues at coordinate 899,268,870 of NC_056728.1, forward strand.
TGTAGGACACAGCCTGGGACACCGTCCAGTCCCATTGATGCTGTATTTTTGACTTTGGAGAGGGCTATTTTAACCTGGGTGTCTGTGATTTCAGGGGGTCTACATTCTTCTAGTATGGTTATGGGCCCTTTTAGGGGTGAGAGTAGGGTGAAGTTTGCACTGAACCTATCTGCCAGGATGTTGGCAATATTGGTTGGTTCGGTGTATTTTGTGCCATTCTGCACTAACTCCAAGCAGATCTGAGCATTGCCACTTATATTCTTGACATAGCTAAAGAATGCCTTTGGTTATCTTTGGAGTTCTTGGCAAGTTTCCTTTTATGAGGGATCATAGTTTCTTGCTGATACTGATCAGGGATGTCTTCCCTTCTTGGGATTTTACTCTTTTCTGTACTAGTTTCCTTCTTCTATTGTATAGCTTGTTTATGGCAGGGGTCCACCAGACAGGTTTCCTTTTCTTGGAGGAGTGAGTCTTGGTTTTGCTTGGGATAGCACGATCCATGCATTCTTGTAGGTGCCCATAGAATGCATTAGTAAAGGATTTTGCAGCTTGGACAGCATTATCCTTTAGCATGGGGGCTTTGAAACTTCCCACCTCTGTCTTAAGTAATGTGAAGTTTGCTTTTGAAAAGTTTGTCACATTGGATTCCTTGTCTGAGAGTGGGGGTGGAATGTGGATATCCAAAGTGATTTGTTTATGGTCAGATTTAATCAGTGAGGGGTTCACCTCCGGTGTAGAACACTGGTCGCCCATGTTGGTGATGACCAGGTCCAATATGTTGTCACCTCTGGTGGGAGTGTTGACCAGTTGTTTCAGGGCATTTGAGTTTATAAATTCTAGGAAATGTCGGGCAAGGGAGTTAGTACTTGAGTAGTTCTCCCAGTTAATGTTTGGGTAGTCGAAATCACCCAATATTAGGGTGTTTGGTAGGACCTTTATGTTACCCAGTGTTTACAGAAATGTGGAATGGGGATCCTGGGACATGGTGGGTGATCTGTAGCAAGCTACAATTTGAATTGCAGTTTTGCCCATTGTTAGTTGCATGTGGATAATCTCTGAAGCATCATGCTGTGCCACTAACCTGGAGGTGTGGGTATCCTTGATGAATATGGATACTCCCCCGCCTTTTGTATTTCGGTACAGGTTCTGTGGCCAAAATGTATGGTATGAGTTGTAGCCTGGTAGTGCTAGGGTGTTCTCTGGACCCTTAAACCAGGTTTCTGTTACTGCACATATATCAATTTTCTTCATACTGAGGAGTGCCTCGAGTGCGTGCATTTTGAGGTTTAGACTTCTGGCATTGAGTAGTATTACCCTCATATTTTTGTTATTTGTGCTATTTAAGGTGGTGGGTTTGTCTTTTGAGCCTTGCCTAAAAAAGGCAATATGGGGGTGGCAAGAGCCTTGGCCAGTATTCAAAAGCCTAAGGGTGACAGATGCAAGCCATCTCTAGCGAAGCAGTGTGGCTTGTCGAGCATGTCATCCCAGGCAGACAGACACTGGATCCTCTTACGTAGCCAGTTGTTGAAATTGATAATTTTTTCTTTATACCGTGGTATCATTCTAGGTGAGGGCAGGATGCTACTCAGGGTCAGGGTCATTCAGGCCTGGGATACGTGATCAGAGAGCTCTTCCATGTCGCTTTTCATGTAGTCCAGGGAGGTACGTCTCAAGTCATTCACACCAACATGGACAATAACAGAGTCATATTTGTACTTGTTCTGGAGTGACCTGAGTGCTTGTGTTATGCGGTGAATCCTGGCACCCGACAGGCAGCTAACAGTAACCTTCTCCTTATTCAGCCTAGTGAGTGGGACATCAATGTGCCTGACTATAGAGTCACCTATTACTAGTATGTTGGGTATGTTATTTTGCCTTGAGGGCTGTGATTGTGTGGCACACTGGTTTTGTGAAGTATGTGTTTCATGGTTTGTGTTTGGGGGTGGAGGTTGCTTGGATGTCTGCTTTGAAGGGCTCTGTTGCTTTTGCAGATTTTTATTTAGAGCCTCCAAGTATGTTTTTGTGTAGTTAAGTGTGTTTTTTACCGGTGCTGATTTAATGGGTCTATGTGAGACTGGTGGTGTGATGCCAGTATTTCCCTTCTCCTCTTGACTGTCTGATCCAGTCTTGGGTCGAGAGAGCTTAGCCTCCAGTTTGGCTGTATAATTGCATCTCTCGCATGTGTTAGTGTTTGATGGTAGGATGAGAGGGTTGTCTGTGTAAATGAGGCAGTTGTTACATTGCCTCAAAATGCCCAGATTCACCAGTTGGACTGGAGAGTGCACCTGAAACTGCCCTTTGGACATGCCTGGATAGGTACAGTAAACTGCTTTTCTGAATGGCTGGTAAGGTCGAATAGAGAGCCTTGTCCTTCTGTAGTTCTAGGGTTTATAAGTGCTTGCTATGAGTTTTGAGCAAGTGCCGGGCTGAGAAATGAATGGTTTGAGTGTGTAAGTTGAAAGTTTGTCTAGTTCCAAGGGAAAAATTGAAGAGGAGACTTTGTGGAACCGGGAATAGTTATACCCTAGCTAACCGGCGCTGCCTGGCACGCAAAACCAGGTAAATGCGGTTTTTATAGCAGGGAAATGAAAGAGATAGAAATTAGCCCAAAATGGCCAATAAACTACTACTTTCTCACCTGAAACCACTCTTCCAGTGACTGATAGGCTGCTCAAAGCTCCCCTCTCTGACAGGTGAACAGAGAAACTTCCTTCTATCCAAGTAAGGTATGGGCAAACACAGCGATCTGTAACACAGCCCTGAATTCAGCACTAACCTGAAAACTGGACTATACTAGCCTAGAAAGGTGGGAAACAACTATACACACACACACATATATATATATATATATATATATATATATATATATATATATATATATATATATATATATACATACATATATATTGTTTTTCAGAAAATAAAGCAGTTACAATAAAAAAAACACTTTAAATGTGCATAAAAAGATGCTTGTTGTTATATATCTCAGTTCAGAGTTGTAGTCAATGCCCCTAGTAATAAAGTAGGAAGAAACACAAATACAGTAAAAGCAGATGAATAAAGTGCAATTTTGATTGAGATATATATATATATATATATATATATATATATATATATATATATATATAAACAATAGAAAATGAACAATCTGATTTAAACAAGTTACCCAATTAACCAGAAAAAAAACTCAAAACTGAGCCCTGTTCCAGCAGTCTTCAATGAGACAAGTTCTAACTGCACACTCCTGCTACTAGGGTGCAGGGGAACCTTCTCTAAAAAAGATGGCCTGGATCAGTGCTCAAGTTATATAAATAAAGCTAGATTCAGCTGGCCTGAATCTGGTCCTATGCTACAGCAACAAGGCGCACCACTTTCAGAAAGAAACAGTTCGAATAAGCAGGCACACTAAGCATGTGACCAGAAATTCCCAGCTCAGGGCGGCAGAATCCAGCCTCTTCTCCCACAAGAGTGCAGACCACAAACCTTCTTAATGTAGAATAACTGGCCTGAAGCCCAAGTGCCTAAACTAGAACTAATACACTTTTCGAATAGCAGACGCTGAGCTTTCAATCAGCAATTCCCAGCTTAGAAGGATGTAAGCTACCTGTCCTGCCACAACAGTGCAGACCACAAACCTTCTTAATGTAGAATAACTGGCCTGAAGCCCAAGTGCTTAAACCAGAACTAATACACTTTTCGAATAGCAGACACTGAGCTTTCAATCAGCAATTCCCAGCTTAGAAGGATGTAAGCTTGGACCTGTCCTGCCACAACAGTGCAGACCACAAACCTTCTTAATGTAAAACAACCAGTATGAAGCCCAAGTGCTTAAACCAAAACACTTAGAATAACAGTTGCAATTTAATCAGGCTACACCCAAGCAGCAATAAGTGCAGCAGAATAAATAAAACTGAGTACTTTTAAGAATAGGCAAAAGCAAAATAAAGAAGGAGGAAACACAAATACAGTAAAAGCAGATTTTTTTTTTTGTTAGTAAAGTGCAAGGAAAGATGAAGAAAGAACCTAAATGGGTTGGCCTTCTCAAATCTTCTCTCTGTATTATGTAGAGTGAACACTAGACTCAGAATATGATCTCACTGTATTCGGTTAAGTGAGCAAATGAGATGGACTCAGGAGGAGTGTTCAAATAAAGACTTGTTCAAATTACATCCTACAGGACCATGCAGGCAGCTCATCCTGCTCACTACAAAGGTTTACACAGTGCACTGTATCCTGGCAATACAAACATTTCAGTAGCCTCCTGACAAGACTGCAGGTTATTTGCATTTATGATGTTTGCAGTCACCACCTAGAAATTGCAGTATGCGGAACTGGACATATAACGTTCCATTTCTGTCTGAAATGTCATACCATTGCTCAGTTACTACATAGAGATGCATATCTACCAGTACTGCTAGGAGTTTCAAACAGCACCTGAAAATCTAAGGAAGGCCCCACTACACCTATATGGGATGGCATATGTGAACATGAATCATTTTATAAACTGCCGGCTTATGTAAAGAATAGATACTATAATCACAAAAATATATATGTCAAACATTCTGCAAGAGAGCATTGTGGACAAAAGTAGGAAATGAATAATCTAGGAAAGAGACCATATGTTATATTACTGATGGGATTGTTGTGCATACTGTACAGTGTGCATAATATAAGTATTGTACATTGGGCAGATCATTTACCTATAAACATAGTTTTGTTTTTGTCACATAGATATGCAAATAACCAATAATCATTGCCAAATGTTTTCATCTCCTATAGCCACACAAACATATATGGACATAGGATACAAACATGCAGAGACACACACATGTACAACCGCACTCACACACACAAACACATACTCAAATGCGTGCACACGTGCATATGTGAACACAAACACACAAATGCATACTCAGAGACACACAGATGCATATATACACATGCACACATAGACACACATGCATGCACATTCATGCACATGCACTCAGACACCCACATGCAGACTGGTGAGGGCAGCAGATCTACAGTAATGCATATGCTTATGCACCCATGTAGGATGGAAACATGTGACAACACACACTGGCCATACAGCACACTAGGGACTTAAACAAACTCTTCATTTGAATCCAGCACAACTACACCACCAGAGAGAACCTGTTTAGGTGTTTGTGCTTGTCCTTCAGGCAGTACAGTGCACACCCATGATGTATAATATATAATGAGTAATATTCAACCTATTGTTACAGAACAGGCTAACATTTTAGGTGTACCTCTTCCATTTCAGTCCAACAGCAGTTATATTCATTGTGCCTGTGTTGTGTTCAACTAGCTCCTATAGTCAGCCATGATCTACCAGGGTACTATCTTGCAGGAGTAAGTGGCTGAGGTTTTGGTCAGTGCTGGTGTCTGTGCATCTTGGCAGTGCAGAGGAGTACTACTGTGACAGATGATAACAGTGAACAGTTGGAGTGTGAGTTTAGGTGCTGCCAACATACCCTGCCCATGGAGAGAATCCCCAGGACCACACATGTATACATGGCCCTTGAATACCATTGTGCTATTGTGCAATGGAGAGGGTGGATGGCTTGGTACTTTCACATGAGCTTGAAGCAGAATACTCATCTATTGACATCTTTGTCTGAATGCCAAGTACAGATTCTTGACATCTGGACAAGTTTTAAATGGTTACAGATGTTACAGTCAAATGACCTTAGATGCCTTATACATCAGAAACAGCTAGCTGCAATTGTCTTTGAAAACACAACCAACCACCATTTTTCAGTGATCGGGCAAAGCGCAGCATTTTTAAGCACCAAATCACATCACAGACTACACATACCAAAAAACTAACCACACATCACAGAAAGTATAGAGCAGCCTACACATATATAAGAAGCCAATTAACATGAGTAGATGCCTGAAAAGATGGGTAACAAGACACCACCATCTGCTCACATGGTGTAACATTAGTTGGCCACTGCTATGTCTTTGTAAGATCAAAGACCAACAAAATACACGTTACAAACCAGAGACATTGAGAGGTTGCCATCATTATGTCCTGTCTTTTCTTTTGGAACATTTCAGAACTGAATGACTTGGACTCAATTTCTTGTTGCAGAATGGCATCAAACCACTGCAGGTAATTCAAAAGAACAGAACTATACTGATGTTTTCTGTGGAGCAATCTTAAGAGGAGTAATAAATATGCCAAAAGTAGGTCTACTATGGCAAGAAAATGTTATTTAATGCCCATCATTGTTATTCAAAGAGAGTACTCATCAAAACTGGATTTTAAGATGACTGTCACTCATAATTACAGAATATAAGCACACTCCACATTCTTGTATGTCATTGCAAAATAAATTTTAGTGCTACAATCTGCCCTTCAATAGCATACTTACATGTGCACTTCTGCTGTACAAACAGCTTTCTCTAATCACATGCCATGCACTAAACACATCACATTGTTTAAAGGAAAACTCCACCTTTGAACTAAAAAAACCACGTTTTATTCATTGTATCTTTGTTTTCTGGGCTATTTTAATGTCTCCAAATCACTCCAAGGTCACCCACGTCCCCCGGAATCTTTTTTAAAGTTTTTTTGTCTATTCCTTCTAGCATGTCGAGGGATCAGTTGCTAGTGTCCTCTCCTGCTCAGCTGGTGAACCTGGGAATATTGAGGCAATGTTACAATTGCCTCATGTACACAGACAACCCTCTCCTCCTCCCACAAAACACAAATACATGCGAGAGATGCAACTATACGGCCAAACTGGAGGCTGAGCTCTCTCAACATAGGACTGGCAAGACCAGTCAGGAGGAGAAGGTTACCACACACACTATAGACCCAGTCTCACATAGTACCATCACAACCTCAAATCATACACATAAACACACAAAGACATACTCGGAGGCTCTGATCAAAAATCTACCAAAACAGCAGAGGCCACCAAAGCAGACACCCAAACAACCACCACCTCAGAACACAACACCTGCAACACATAGACCTCACAGTCAGAGTGTCAAACAGTCACAGCCCTTAAGGCCAAACACAATGCCAGACACACTAGTCATTGGTGACTCCATAGTCAGACACACTGACATCCCGTTCACCAGACTGAGTAAGGAGAAGGTCACAGTAAGCTGCCTGTCGGGCGCTAGAATCCGCCACATAACGCAAGCACTCAGGTCTCTCAACAGCAGGTACAAATATGACTCAGTCATTGTCCACGCTGGTGTAAACGACCTGAGATGTACCTCCTTGGACTACATGAAAAGAGACATTGAGGAGCTCTCTGATTATGTAGCCCAGGCGGGTATGACCCTGACCTTGAGCAGTATCCTACCTTCACCAAGAATGATGCCACAATACAGAGATAAGATGATCAGCTTTAACAATTGGCTTAAACACTGGTGTCATTCAAAGGGGATCCAGTGTCTGTCTGCCTGGGATGACATGCTGGACAAGCCACACTGCTTCGCAAGGGACGGCTTGCACCTGTCACCCTGGGATTCCGGATATTGGCAAAGGCTCTTGCCACCCCATAGTGCCTTTTTAGGCAAGGCTCAAATTCTAAACCTACCACCCTAGAACACAAAAAGGAAAAAACTAAGGGTAATGCTGCTCAATGCCAGAAGTCTAAATCTTAAAATGCACGCACTCGAGGCCCTTCTCAGTATGGAGAACATCGATGTCTGTGCTGTGACAGAAACCTGGTTCAAGGCTCCTGAGAGCACCCCAGCACTATCAGGTTTTACCTCATATCATGCCGGCCCCAAAATCCGGACAATACCAAGAAAGGAGGGGGGGGTATCCATATTCATCAAGGACTCCCACACCTCAAGACTGGTGGCAACGCACGATGCATCGGAGACCATCCAGGTGCAATTAACCATAGGCAAGACTGCTCTGCAAATTGTAGCATGTTACAGGCCACCCTCACAAACTCAGGAACATCACATGGCCTTCCTGAAAACACTAGAGGGGATAAATGTATCACCAAACACCATCATACTAGGTGACTTCAGTTACCCTAATATAGACTGGGAACACTACTCAAGCCCAAACACCCTAGCCCAAAAGTTCCTGGAATTCATAAACTCAAATGCCATGGAACAACTAGTCACCATCCCCACAAGAGGAGATAACATACTTGATCTCATCATCACGAACATGGGAGCACAATGTTCAACACCGAAGTATACCCTCACTGGTGAGATCAGATCACAAACTAATCACGCTGGAGGTCCTCATCCCACCCCCACCTGAAATAAAAAAGACCACAGTAAAGAACTTCTCGAAAGCCGACTTCACACTTCTAAAGACTAGTGTGGTCTCCTTTAAGGCCCCGAGCCGGGGAAAACAGTACTCAAGCCGCTGAATCACTTACAAATGCCTTCTACCAGCACCTGCAGGACTGCATGGATAAGGCAATCCCAAGCAAAACAAAGACTCTTTGTACCAAAGGCAAGCGTCCAGTCTGGTGGACCCCAGCCATAAACAAACTCTACAACAAAAGGAGGAAGCTACTACAAGATAGAGCAAAATCCTTAAAAGGTAAGACACCCTTGATCACTATAAGTAAAAACTAAGAGCTCTCATAAAATCATCCAAAGCAAATTTCGAGAGAAAAATAGCTAAAGACTCAAAAGACAATCATAAGGCCTTCTTTAGCTATGTTAGAAACCTGGGAGGAAACTCCCAGATATGCTCAGAACTAGTTCAAAATGATGTGAAGATTACTGATCCTACAGACATTGCCAACATACTGGCTGACAGGTTCAGTGCAAACTCCCTCCCCAAAAGGAGAGATATCTATACCAAACGATTGCAGCCCCCCAAAACATCTCCAACGCCCAAGTGAGAACTGCTCTCTCCAAAGCAAAAAACACAGCATCCATGGGACCTGATGGTGTCCCCGGCTGTGTGCTCCACGAACTCAATGAGGAATTAAACCCACAGCTAGGACAGCTGTTTAATCAAAGTCTTACCTCTGGATACGTACCCAGGGAGTGGCACACTGCAACTGTGGTCCCACTTCACAAAGGCGGTGCCTCCACCGACCCTGGAAATTACCGGCCCATTAGCTTGACAAGCCTTATCTGCAAAGCCATGGAAAGGATCATAATGGACCTCATAAATAAAGACATAGGGAATTTGCAGACTTTGGATCCAACCCAGTTTGGCTTTGTCAAAGGCAGATCATGCCTTTTAAACTTGGTTGACTTTTTCGAAACAGTCACCAAAGCCATTGATGAGGGAAAGGCAGTCCATACAGCCTACCTCGATCTGGCGAAGGCCTTCGATACAATACCCCACTCAGGTATCATTGAAAAACTCATCAGCTTAAATGTTAACCCATACATCACAAGATGGGTTGCAAACTGGCTGAGTGACAGAACCCACAGGGTCAGAGTTGCTGGCGCCATGTCAGACTCAAAGCCTGTCACAAGTGGTGTCCCACAGGGCTCAGTCCTGGGCCCACTCTTTGGCATCTACTTTTCCGAAGTACAAGCAAACACAGGAGGGTTATGGCTGACAAAGTTTGCAGATGACTGCAAACTGGGCACCATAGTAGAAAACACATCTGACACAGATATCCTTCAGAAGGGTCTCACAGAAATGGATAACTGGTGCCAGAGCCACAGCCTAAAGTTAAATGCCAAAAAATGCATAGTCATACCCTTCGGGAAAAACAAGGTTACCCCTAGCTACCAAATAGGTGGCAATCCACTGAGCACAGAAGAAGTTATCAGGGACCTGGGGACCCAGGTTGATAGTAGTCTGTCATTCGACACCCATGTAGCTAAAGTAGTTAGGAAGACCTTCTACATTGCCCACCTCATCATGAAGGGATTCTCATCTAGATCAAGGGAGGTCATAGTCTCCTTTACTCATCACTCATCAGACCAATGATTGAGTACAATGCCCCATTCGGAATGTATCTGACCCGACACTTGCAGCAGCTGGAGAGGCCACAAAAGTTCCTCACCAAAAGGATAAAGGGTCTCAAAATCTGTCCTATGCTGCCCGACTGAAAGAACTCCAGCTCTATTCAGTTGCTTACCGCTTGCTCAGAGGTGACCTTTGCCTAACATACAAGGCCATGTCAAACCCAGATTTGATGAATATGCTTCACCTCAAAAATCTAGATCCATCAGAGCCACAAGGGCGGAGACTTAAACCTCGACACGGCTATTAATAGGACGTGCTGGAGGGATAGATTCATCACCCAAAGACTCCCTATGCTGTGGAACAAAATCCCGGTATATGTGAGGCAGAGCACCTCGCTGGCCTTGTTCAAGAGAAATCTTGACCAATGGATGGGAGATCGCAGATATACCCCAGGGATTACCTCAGTGTCACTGCTCGATAGAGGCACAGCAAAATAATGGGTATAGTTCCCCATACTAAAGGGGTGGCGTAAGCCACAAAACGATGGGCTAGGCTTGTAAATGCCCTCGGGCAGATAGCCTAGTATGAACCTATAAACCTATGAACCTATGAAGTGCTTCTTTTACAATTTGAATGTGTTTCCCACAAAATGGCAGATGATGGGGCCTGCCTTGGTAACATGATCTTGTTTTCTTGCTTTCATTCCTTCGTCCCAGAATACATTTCTAGTCCTCTTTATATGAGTCATGCTAAACATAAGGAAGTGGTGTTGTTTTCTCATTACATTAAGATAGCATGGCAGGACTGTGAAACATTGTCATCTAACAGACCTTCTATAACAGAGCAACTTCTATATTTCCCTGAATGAGCCTCATTTATGTGTATGTCAGAGCTTGTTAGCTACTTCCAGCAAAACAGAGTAGGTAAATAGCAGGGATTCTTTTGTAGTTTTAAAAGAATTGACAGACCCTCCCCCACACTCTCACCCTGAGGTGTGAAAACTCCCACTGCAGTAAATGATCCTTGCTGTAGCATGTACAGGTGACAACTACTAGTGTTAAAGAAAGGACTCCAAAGTAAGTCTGTCTGCTACTTCTCAATGCCTTCAGTGGGAAAATTTTCTCTCTCTCATGAATGATTCAGAATTAAAACATGCTTTACTAGTTCCTTAATTATTTCTGACATGTTCATATTTTTTTCCTATTTTGCATTTATTTATACTTTGTTAACCAGGAAAGGGAAATGGTCACAGACTCTCTTCAGCCTTGACCCTGTCTACATTACAAAAGCAACCTTTAAAGCAGGAAAACCGCAGCACCAGGAAAATATCAGTCTGGGACAAGAATGTGATATGAAAGAACTTGAGCAAGAGGGAGTGCATAAATACTTGGGAAATGATGAAAGGTCAGCAATAAAACACAAACAAATGTGAGTAAAACTTAGTAAGGAATATTTTAGAAGACTTAAATTAATCCTGAAAACAGCATTGACATCTAGGAACAAAATCCAGTTTATAAACCAATTTGCTATTCCTGTCCTAACTTACAGTTTTGGAGTGATTGATTGGCCACAAAACGTGTTGGATAGATTAGATATTAAAACAAGAAGGATGCTTCATGCTCACCAAATGATTTATAAAAATCAGTGCATACCAAGAGTATATATTCCCCATTCTGAAGGAGGGATGGGCCTTCTTGAAATTAATTACATGTACAGATCTGCAATTGTGGGACTCCACACATATCTGCTGACCTCATGAGACCCAAACATAGTGAAAGTTTTGAAACATGAGGAGAATAAATCTAAGATGACTTCCACTGAATTTGCCAAAAAAACAAAAGAAAGAATACAAGGTGAAGGATCAGATGAAAAGTCAAGAAATGTGAAAAATGCATAAATATAGTTGCAAGTATAGAAAATTTCTTGAAGAACCTCATGTTGATCATGAATGAAAGCAGGAATAGTTACGGAGAGGTGAATTCAAACCAGGAGATGAAAGGTTAATATTGGTGGCTCAATATAGTGGGCTATGTACACTCTGGTTTACAAAGTCCACTGAACATCTGGGAGAAACAGACAAATGTAGGTTTTGTAAAACCAAACTTGAAATAGTCACACACCTTGTTGCTGGTTGTGACATACTAATGGCAGAAGGACTGTATACTGAAAGGCACAATAATGTGGTGAGACTGTTGCACTGGGGATTGTGCAAATATTATGGTTTTGAAGTGGCTGAAAAGCACTGGAAACATGACCCAAAAAGCATCATAGAAAATGATGAAGTCTACATCACATGGGATCATCCATTACTAACAATTCAAAGATAGATGATAGAAGACTAGATATAATGGTCCAAGAAAAGAAGACAAGAGTAGCATTGATCATTGAAATTGCCACACCTAGTGACTACAGTGCCCTGTGTACAGAGTGACATAAAGTTATAAAATATCAGGATCTGCAAGCAGAAATGGGAGCAATGTGGAAGACAGATACCCCATAGTTCCAATAGTAGTAGGAGCAACGAGTCTTAGAAAAAAAAGAGTCTAAACTCTTATTTAGATATGCTACCAATACATGTAACTCTGTAAGAACTGCAGGAGGAGTCATTACTGGGCACATTGCGGGTGCTGAGAAGAGCACTTTTGGCTGACATCAAAGAGTGAAACAATACTAATTTCATGAACTTTAATCGTACTTTGACTTAGGAATGGGGTCCATTCTCATTATGGTATTAGAAACCCAAAATATTTGGAGAAATTAAAAAAGTAAAGATAATAACAAGTAATAAATTAATTTAGCAATATTAAGAAAAAATAATGCCATAAAGACACTGACAATGATTGCATGCACAACACATAGCCAAGGTGTGACCATAAATAAGTAAGACATTAAACAACATTTACAAGAATGGATACATTAATAATGCTTAACTCTACTATCCTAACTTTATTATAAATCAATTGTATGCACCCATATTACACAAGTCACAGTGCTGTAAAATATTACTATTGTCTAAATGACTAGGAATCAGCAAGTGAATGTTTTATGACTTCACCAAAGAAAAGGGTGGGGAGATAATTATATTTGCATCACTTTTGTTGTCCTAAAATAGCATGAAAACATACTAAACCTACAAATTTTGAAATGGAGCAATCATTACAGATGAGTCTAATAACTAATATGATGAAAAGGTTTGAGACATGCAGAAAGTAAAAAAAAAGAGGTTGATTAGGATGATGGCAATTATATAATACACACATGCATGCACATCTGTGTTTGTGTATATATATATATATATATATCTATATATCTATATAAAAGCATCTGTATATATTTGTGTTATGTACACATAAACACATATACATGCACATAAAGTGTCAGTGCATGTATTCCATATTTCTCTATAGATGTATTCATACTCTACTGCATCCCACATATAGTATTATACATGCTGCATACATACATACATATATTTTACACACACAGACATATATATCTGTGCGTGTGTTTATGTGTATACACACATATATAGTTACACAAAACTTCCATTTTGATTTGTTTTTATTTAAAGGACATGAACACACACATGCATATAACCTATTTCTCTGTTAAACAGACAAACGCGCACACACACACACAGATACTTTTTTTTGTACATGCATGAACAATGTGTGTTCATTAAAAATACATTAAAACATATAACATCAGTAAAAACTGGTGGCAATATATATATATGGGTCTACTTCACATCACCTAAAATCCAGTTGACTGACTTTCATTTCACCAAGACCAAATCACCTAGAACTCCTTTGTGGACTAGAAAATGTTCATGTACTCTACCATTGTAAGGACCAACTCAAAGTTAGTTGGAGACTCTTTCCATGGATATTTGTACCAAATATATATTCCCCTCTGGAAGGATGTTAAAAAAAAAAAGTATAAAAGACCTTTTTATGAACATTATCGGCGCACATAGCTGATAGGGTTGCCAACTGTCTCTCTTTCTGGAGTTCTGTCTTGTGTGCTGTCTTGTGTGCTGGGGGGGCTTAAAATGGTAAATGTGTTGATACTTTACAAGAAAAAATATTTTCTGATTTTTCTTTAAATGTCACAGAAATCACTGATACTACATTTAAGTTATCTTAGCATATAAACTATTTAAATAACATACATTTAAAGCTTAGCTTTTCAGTATTGTAATGCTGCTTATATAAATTTATCAGAAGACGTGACAACTGCCTTTAAACCCTGACTGATCTAATTGCTTTGTTTTGCTATGAAAGGGTAGTGGTAAGTTCTCCTCATCTCTGAAATAAAAACAGTGAAAAACAGTTCCACAGCTTTCTGTCTTTTTTATAGCAGCCACTGTGCACCTGACATTAACAGGATTAATTGCACATCTAAGTTTGACAGCAGTACCTGACAGGGTAAACTACAAATGTATCTGTGTCTATGGTATATCATATACTCAGAGAGAGATTCCTCTGGAAAATATGTGATAAGTTTAGCTTAAAAAAAATAGGTGGGCTTTCCCTTCCTTTGATTCCAATGGAAGGAAATAAAAATTTTAAAAAGGACAAGCATGTTTCTGGTACCTACACAATAATAGAACCATATTGTAGGGATAAAAAAAAGGATTGAGTTAAACTGTATGAAAGGGTAGGGATTTCCTTTAAAGTTCTTACCACTGCAGTGTCAGTTGCTGTAGCTCTAATTATCTGCTGCCTTTTGACATCTTTGATGCATTTCTGCTGCAGCCATTGGTAAATCATTGTCTTACAACCTGTTTGTGTTATGGCCAGCTCCTTACTGCATTGATCAAAGCCACTTTGCACACAAAATTCAAATATTAATAAAAATGAATATAATACTTAAGTGCAGTAATTTAGGGTTAGGTGATGTCAGAACAATTAGGATGTAGTATAATATTTTCATATATAATGTATGAACTTATTTTTATGTGAAAATAACCATATTGTTGTAGGTTCCAGTCAAGCTAAAAAGTAAAACAGATAGTGTTTATTTATTGACATTTGTTTACTGGAAAGTCTGACTGGGTCACAAGAGCCCATTTTCAGTAAAGGCCCGGGGGGAAAAAAGCTCTGTTTAACAGAGAAAATAGTTTTTTTTTTAAAGACATTATGTAAAAAAAAGTTGAAAGTATACACTTCAAAAATAATCAACAATATTGTAAGGCGCAGAGGTATACCAAAAATATGTTACAAAGAGAACAGTGAGAAAAAGCAAAGTAAAACACTATATACAATTCTGGAGAGCATCCTCTTGGCAATTCAGAGTAGTAATAAGTAAAAGTCATGTGTTTAGTTTAATTGTTACTATAAAAGAGGAGAAAGCTTAGGATATATTGATATAAATGGGGAAGAGGTGATACGAAGAGGTTATGTAAAGTGGTAGATAAGGTAGGACAGACAGGTGAAGATGAGGAAGTGGTGATAGGTAGAGAATCTGTACAGATAGGGGTATAGAAAAGTGGATGAGATTGATGTCCAGCCAGGGGTGTAGCATGAACAGAGCCATATGTTTGATAGGTGGTCTTGTAGAAAATGTTTGAAGGAAGGATGATAAGTTGCAGCTCTAATAGTCTGTGTAACAGAATTCCATTTTTTGGCAACAGACTAGCAGTAAATGATATTTCCAATTTCTTTTTAAGGTATATAGATGGTAAGAAGTTGTTTATCATTAGAACATAAAGGTCTGTTTGGGTGATAGGAAGGAAGAACAGAGCTTAGTGCAAGACAGGCATAGGGTTTATAAATGATGTTGTGGGAAATAAATAGTTGTACAAAGTCCAGGTAGTGGGGTAGTTCAAGCCAGTTCAAACTTTTAAAGATGTTGCAGTGATGTGCATAATAGCTTTTATTGGCAGCAAATTTAACCAGTTTGTTGTAGCATATTTCAAGTTTTGTTTTAACAGATACCTGCAAGCTGGTAAGGATAGGGGTACCATATAAGAGTGAAGGGAGGAGGTAAGTGGTTGCTAGGGTGCTTTTAGCAGCGTTAGCAATAAAGTTTTTATAATGCATGCCACATTTCTGGTGAGTTTTTTTATATTATTTTGAATATGGAGTTCAGATCTGAGGTTGCCATCAATTGTCACCCCAAGTAATTTTGTATGGGATACAATTTTATCTCTGTATTGTTGAGTGAGAAGATTTCAAAGCTGGATTTGTCTTTCTGATGTGCTTTGGGGAAGAATAGGAGTACTTTTATTTTCTGGGGGTTGAGTAATGAGCATTGTGAAGCCAGTTTTTAACAGAGGTGAAGGCTAGTATTCAATGAGTTGGATTTCATATAAAAATAGAATTTATTACAACTTTGAAAATAAGTTAATTTAATAATTGAATAGGAAGTAATGAACAAAAATGAAATTGATGTATACAATAGGAAGTCAGAAAAAAATTTAGATTAGTTCCTGGTAGAGTAGTCAGGCATGTAACATAACACTAGTAAGTTCAAACAAATGAAAAAGTTCCTTCTACTTTAATCAATTGTCTTTTCTTAGCAGATTCTCTGAAGATCACTGGGAAATAGCCTTGTGCTTTGTATCACTCTTTGTCAAATCCAGAAAACTGAATATTAATCCTTGCACATCAACACTGACTTCTCTGTAGGTGGAACAGCATTCTGGACACACAATAATTCTCACCAATTTATACTTTATTGTAAAATTGTGCAATGTGCTGCTAGACAGAGTAAAGACTTCAGCATGGTAGTTAGTACCAGTATCTCTTTCTTCCTTAACAGTGATTTATATTTCAGTAGAAAATATTTTATTATTATGAGGACTACACTGAGAAGAAGAAGGCAAACAATGCAACTCTTGTACACTAGCCTGGTTAAAACAGTAGAAGCACTGAAAGCTGCTTAGTTAACTGTCTGTAATTGCAATAATATTGAACATATGGAAAGTATTCCTAGATTAGTGATAAATAATATTAGCAGTAGATATGCCAGGCTTATACTTAATCAAGTGCATATTTCTGAGTGAAGATACAGTGACTATATACAAAACTGTGACTAACTATTGGCACTGTAAACTCAGACATTACATAAATCTGAGCATTAGGTTAATGTTAGAAATATGGGCAATTGCTTGTCATACCAGAAATTAAAAATTCAGCTATTTTCAGTCAATATTAACCAAAGTTTGGAAATGTTCACCTGTAAGTGTATTACTTTTATACACAGATCAGACCCCTACCTTGATGTATTGAAAGCAGAATGACATACTTTTGTCTCAGAGTTATCCTGATGCTGCTTTATCTTAGTTTTTTTACCACTGTACTAGTGTAACTGTAAAAGTCCTTAATGTTCATATGCCATTACAAATATCAATCTGTAGATATTTGGGCTAGATAACAGGGTACTTACAATGCAGTTGTAACCATTTTAGTTTTTAAGTTATTTGACTTTGAATATGGTTAGCTGGATACTACAAATGAACACATTTACATTAATCTAACAGCAACAAAACCATGTGGCAGAAGACAACAGCAGTAATTTTATTTTTATTTTACATTTGTTGACTGGGCTAGTCCAATTGGATATATGTCCATTTTCAGTAGAGGCCCAGGGAGAAAAGCTCCACTAACAGTTACTAGAAATATAGATACAGTACATTTTTAAGACTAGGCAATACAAGTTATTTAGATGACAGCTAAACATCAATATAATCAACAAACGTTTTACAAGGCAATGGTGAAAAATATATACAAGAGATATAGACAAATACATATTATACTATAGAGAGCTTGCTAAGCAAGGGCAAACTCTATAGTACCTTCTACGATTCTCTAAGCTAGTACCAAACCTTGTTAGCTGACAGATAATACATTCAGAGGTTTTCAGGAAGGAGTGCAAAGCATAGTAGTAGTGAAATAAGTTTAGAATAAGTATGAAGGTAGGAGGTGATTAATCTGGGTTGGTGCATGGACATAGCCAGTTATTTTTAAGGTATTCTTTGAGTTGCTTCTTGAAGAGTGGTGTAGAGGAAAGAGATGAGAGTTCTCTTGGGAGCAGGTTCCAAGTTTTCCCCATGGTGTTGGAGAACAGAGAGTCCCCAGCCTTATTGTAGGGCTTGTGTATTGAAATTAGCAGTTTATTTGCTGAGCGTAGGGTAGATAGATTTATGTAGGGGGTAACCAGGCTAGTGAGTATAGGTGTGTCACTAGGCTGATAGAGGATCTTGTGTGTGATAGTAAGTTTGTAAAAGAGAAGTTGATTATGGAGTTCCAGCCAACCCAATTGCTTTAGATTGTGACAATGGTGGGTTCTAATTGGGGAACTTGTGGCAAATCTGGCAATGTTGTTGTAAGAGGTTGTAAGTTTGTTGAGGTTGCTTTTGGAAAGATTGGTATGAATGGGAAAGGCATAGAGGAGGGTAGAGATAAGATGGGTGTGGGCAATAGTAGTTCTAGCTGTAGGAGTAAGGAAGGATTTAATCCTATAAAGGGAGCTTTGGTAGTTGGGTCAGGAGATATAGCAGTGCCATTACTGGATAACACTGTGAAGTCTATTTGTGTGGACTTTTTTGTAGGATTAAAGAGCAATAATTTGTTTTTTTTGGGGGGGGTTCAGGAGTAGGCAGTGCTGTAGGAACCTGTCTTTCACAATGTTCAGTACCTTTTGGATGAGGGATTGGAGTTCTGATAATGAAGTAGCAGAGCATATTAATGTTGAGTCATCTGCATATTGTATGCAGATAGCTTGAGGAATCATTAAGTTGAGGTCATTAATAAAAATTGAGAATAGGAGGGGGCCCAAAATAGAGTCCTGAGGGACACCTAGGGTAACAGGAAGATGAGTGGATATTGTATTATCCCACAGCACAGCTTGTTGACGGTTCTCCAGGTAGGAATAGAACTATTTTAGTGCAAGTGTATCAAGAGAGAGAGATTTAAGTAGATCAATAAGACGCTGATGGTTAACCATATTGAAAACCTTTGAGAGGTCAATAAAAAGTGCGGAATATAGAGTGTTGTTATAACGATTTTTGTTGATGCAGTCAGAAAAGGATAAAAGGGCAGAGGTGGTACTATGGAATGGCCTAAATCCATGCTGGCAGCTGGCTAGCACATTGTTTTGGAGAAGGTGGTTGAGTAGTTGTCGGTGGATACATTTTTCCATTATTTTTGCTAAGCGAGAGAGTAAGGCTATTGGTCAAAAGTTAGAAAGGTCAGTGGAGTTCCCACTCTTATGTAAAGGGATAATATGGGAGATTTTCCAGATAGATGGGACAGTTCCTTCAGAAATTGTCCTATTTATTAGGATGGAAATGGGATAGGCTACAACTTTGGCTGTTTTTTGCAAGTATACGGCTGGTAGGAGGTCAGCTGAAGGGGTGTGTGGCTTTAGTTTAGGAGAAGGGTGCTAATGAGGGGTGTAGGAACTGGTTGTAGGTGGAATGATGGTAGTAAGCTAGTTAAGGTGGATGACAGTTTTGGTGTAACAGGGTGTAGAGAATTTGCTGGTGATTGGATAACCTCAGTAAAGAAGGTATTAAAGGCATTGGCAATATGCTTAGGATTGTCACTGGTGGTATCTGATGGGGCTGGTGTTTTGGCATGACCTGGGTGTAAGAGTTTGTTTATGCCTGACCAGAATTTTTGTGGTTTGTGTTTGTGGGTCTGCTGGAGTTGAAAGTAGAAGTTTTTTGTCAGTCATTATAGATCTTTTAGCAGGATTTCTTAATTGTTTAAATTCTAGATGATCTGTTGGGTTTTTGGAAGATCTCCATTTGGCCCAGATTTTGTTTCTGTGTGAAATTTTCAATCTGGCTTAATTTGTAAGCCATGGGGTAGATTTAGTCCTACTTCTCATAGTGTGTATGGGGGCATGGTAGTCTAGAATTTGTAAGAATTTACTATTAAAGTATGACACTGCTTCCTCTAGTTGGAGGTGTTTCACTGGTGACCAGTCACATGCTTTAAGTACAGTCTGGAAGAATTCTAGGTTAAACTTTTTTATTGGATCAAGTAGTTCTAAAGAAATTAGAGTTGGGGATATTGATTCTTTGTCTGATAACATAGCTCAGTGAATGGTCACTAAGGTCCATCAGGAAGAGTACCTGCTTTATCTATAGAGGGATGATTGTTAACTAGGATTCCGTCTAGGGTGCTTTCTTTGTTGTTAGGTTTATTGATTCTAGTGGGGCAGGTAATGATTTGAGAAAATTGATATAGGTTAATATGGGTAGTAGGCTTGGGTGAGCTACATGTAGTACAGTCTATATTAAAGTCACACAGCACTATGGTTTCTTGTGGTAGGTAAGTAGAGAGCCAGCTAAGTACATTTTCAAGGGAATTAATGTTGTTTCCAGGAGGAAGGTAGGAGCAAATTAAATAGATGGCTTTAAAGGTGTTTATTTGAAGTTAAGCAGAAAGGATTTCAGCTTTACTTTCAGTAG
Organism: Protopterus annectens; assembly: GCF_019279795.1. Classification (NCBI taxonomy): domain Eukaryota; kingdom Metazoa; phylum Chordata; order Ceratodontiformes; family Protopteridae; genus Protopterus; species Protopterus annectens. Next base: position 899,289,191 of record NC_056728.1, read on the forward strand.
GGAGTTGCACATTGAAAGAAGTGATGTGTAGTCATGACTTATAAAGAATGGCTACTCCCCCACCTTTTTTGGTTTTGCGGTCTAGTCTCAATATATTGTATCTAGATGGGGTGATTTCATTGTCCTGGGTTGTTGGTTTAAGCCATGTTTCAGTAAGACATAGGGTGTCAAAAGAATGCACATCTAAGAGAGCATGAAGATGGGCTATTTTATTGTTAATACTACGAATATTAAGCTGTGCTATAAGGAGAGAGTCAGATTTTTTTCTGGGGTGTAAGAGGTGGATGGAATGAGTGTTTGGAGATCAGAGCCATCTGTATTGTAGGGACCAGGGTTGGGGTGAATGTCTCAGTCTAATAGGAGATAAAGTTTAGGTCTATTTGTGAACTGTAAAGTTTTAGAGTAGATGTTCAGGGATTTGCTGAATTGGAGATAAGTAATGTAGGCTAATCTGTGATACTTTGGAAATAAGTAGATAGAAGTTGATGTGATATTAATGTGGCTGTGGGGGGTAACCTGAGTTGCAAGTAAAGTTTGCTGGAAGGGATGGTGAAAGTCAGTGAACATAAGATGTTCATAAGCAGTTAGACTGTAGGATACAGATAAGAAAGGAAGGGTAGTACATAGGAGTAATAGTGGTATGAGTGTAGATATAGGTAGTAGGGCCATAGTAAGAAGGATGATGTAAGAGAAAGTAATATTACTAGGAGTAGGGAAGAGTATAAATATACATAATAGAGTGTGGGTTGGGAGAGAGGTAGAAAAGTGGTTATGTATGGTGTATTAGAATATTAAGGAGTAGTAGTAAAGAGTCTGGGGGGGTAGGTGTGTAGAAGTTAATAAGTAAAAGACAAGGATTGGGTATTTAAGGGAAGGGGTGTGGCTTGGGAGGTATAAGGATAGGACCCCTGGCGGTGGGTGGGAATTAGGGGTAGAGAGGGGAGCGGATCCAATAGCTTCAGACAACAGCAGTAATCCAAAAAGCTTCAGTAAATTCCAAAATTATTTATTGTGTAAGCGCTTTCGTAATTTTACACATTACTTCATCAGACAAAAATAACACCCCCAAGTTCAGTTTAAATACTAAATATTCAATACAATTTACCAATCCCAACTCAGTAAATTCCCTCCAAAACCTCCAAATAATCGCAGACCAACTGGAAACTCATACTTATTATAAACACCCTTCCTACTTTTTCATCTGACATTCCTATAATAAGTAACTTCATACAATAAATAACAGATACATGAATTAAAAATATACATAAAAACATATCAGATTAATTAATATTATTTTCTTAATTTCCTAGCTTTTATAACAGGTTTTAAATGGACTCAGTCGTTCAAACCAGACTGCTGATGTGGACCTAATCTCAGGATCCACTGAAGCTTAATAATATTAATTAATCTGATATGTTTTTATGTAGATTTTTTAATTCATGTATCTGTTATTTATTGTGTGAAGTTACTTATATGAATGACAGCTGAAGATCAGTAGGGGGATGTTTATATTAAGTTTGAGTTTTTCTGGCAAATCATTGAGGATGGAAGTCAATGAATAATGACATACATTTGAGTTTCAGACTTCATTTCCTTCAGAAAATACATGCTAATGAAAACCCTTTTATTCTATCATCCCTCTAAGTTTATAAGAGCAATATTTAAAATCTGTCTCTATTGTTAGCCTTTGTCCCCCCTTTATTTTTGACATTGTCCAGATTTCTTCAGCTAAAAGGTTGTGAGATATGGTACAGCTGTTTCCAGCATGTGTATATTATATATTATTATATTATAAATATTGTAGCACACTTAGGAGTTGCCCTATGATGTTGGCAATATTATTGTTCCTATAGTGTTTTGTAAATGCTGTTTTTCCTGGAAGTGCTGTTAACAAGCTTTATAGTGAGGTACACAAAAAAGAAGGGCTAAAATGGAAGTTAAGCTTAAAGTGGACATTGACATATGTGTACTTAATAAAGCAGACCTCAATAAAAGATGTGAAATTACTGGTCAACGTGTTAAGATTTGTAATGTAGTAAAAATAAAACACTATGGTCACTAATGAATGCCTAATCTTAAATTATCTTGTAAATAATTAATTTGAGAGTTCAACTGCTTTTGTTTAATGAGGAATTCTAAATCAAACACAGCATTAAGACTAAATGGAATAGTTGATAGTGATTTTGGACTTATGCTTAGCAACGGCAAGTTATTGATAATTGAATGCATGCACCGATTTTTTGACACAAGGCTAGTTTATTAGTTTTGTGTAAATATATAATTATAAAATGGTTTTATTGACAATTAGTACTAAGTATCACAAGTGCACCATGCATGGTGATTGCCCAGTAAGTCAAACTGAACATTTCTTAATAAAGTATTTACATTTGCTTAAATAGGAGTGCTATGACCTAAGTAAGATGAGAAGCTGGCCTCCCATTGTAAGGAACCTGGAACAGTGGATGTTCTTCATATTGATTACTGATACAGTAGCCTTAGCTATATGGGTTATATCCTAACAAGGAAAAAACAGCCGGCCAGATTCCAAAGTTTCAGGGCACCTTCCATGCACCCAAACTCTCAGGCAGCTCAAGCTGAGCTGACTAAAAGACAAGTCTGGGTGGAAAGCCCTTCAGAGCTTTATGGCCAGAGAAGGATATGCTCCTCTGAGGCTTTTGAGGATCAACAGTTGGCTTGTGCTTTTATTAGCTGGGCAAATAATTTCCCTTGGGGGGGGGGATCTTCCATTTTCTTACTTTTTACAGATGTTTTATTACTTTCTTCTTCAGGAAATTTATTTTAAATCTAAGAGTGTTGTATTTTAATGGGTTGTCTTGAGACTGTAGCATACGTTTAAACTGAGCACTCATTTCTGTCAATTTAAAACTAGTGTTATCTAACTGATGAGCTAATTTCTGTGGAGAAATTGTGTTTATTTTAATGCTGTAGCACTGCCATAGTGTTTGAAAGTGTTTTTTACTGTCCCCCCCCCCCACAAAAAAAGTAATTTTGTGGACTGCGAATTTTACTGACATGCTTTCCCTGGGATAGAGGCACCATATTTGGCTTGACCATGGAACAGATCATTAGTCTCACTATCTGTTCTTCTTCCAGCCACAAAAAGAAAAAAAGTTAATCAAACAGCCTTTGCTACCAGAGCAGGCATGCAGTTTGCCTCAGCCACAGGTGGGTGACTCTGCTGTGGCCATTTGTTGCATCTCAGACCATTCATTGTTTACCCCTGGATCCTTCTGGGGTAGCACCTACAACCACCATGGACCAGGGGGTTGCTCATGTCCTCTGTTTTGTGGGGGTCCCCTCAGTGGGCAAGGTAGAATCACTCTTGTCTGTCCTGGGAGAGGGAATGCTGTGCCCATCCCTGTGGAATCAGCAGTTGCCATTAGTAACATGGCTGGTCCCATTTTTTTTAGTGAAAAATAGAAAACCAAGCATGCACGTATTCCTCCTCATAATTATTTGGATAGGAGTAGTTTACTGAAACTAGCTCAGGGTTTGAATCAGGCTATTATCCTTGTTGTAGAATAGTTTTTGGTAAAAGAAAGAGGGATGCCTCCTTTCCTGAAGAGATTCAAGAAGTGACTAACCATTGAATCCCTATTCGTCAAACTTAATTCATCAAAAGCTAAATCCATAGAAAGTTCATTTACGTGAATGTTTTCCCCAAGGAAAAAAACTAGTTGGCCATCATCGGGAATTTGCCCTTTTCCCCACTGTAGTGTGATCTCAGAGTTGGTATATTTAGTTAAGGGGTGTGTGGGGGGTGCAACCCCCCATCCTGGGTGGGTTTGAAATAATGTGTTTTTTGTGATGGTCACTAGGTTGGCCCAGTAGTTTTTTCCCTGGGAAAATAATTTGCATAAATGAACATTCAACAGATTTAGCTTTCGATGAATTGGGATTTGATGGTTAGTTGCTTTGATGAAGTGATATAGACACATGGATTCAGGGTTTTGTCCTCAGATTTCTGATTCTGACTGACAGGAGAGGTCACGTTCTGCTTCTCCTTGTTGGGGTTTCCTCTTTCTCAAAGACTATTTCTAGAATGTCCCGGTATTTTCATTGGGTGAACAAAGATTTTTCAGTCTCTCAAAAAATGCTAAGAGTTGTTATAGAAGGATTTTCCAAAACCTACACCCATTCTCCCTGTCTTGTCTGCTTTAGAGGATGTGTGTCTTACTGCATTCAGTTTTCTTGATAGTTAGCCAGTTGTCCTTAAAAAGGCAGATAGGATGTATAAAGTTCCTCAGACAAGTGTATACATGTTTATTAAAGTTTTTTTACAGAAAGAATTTGTGGTGGTTGGAATATATATATATATATATATATATATATATATATATATATATATATATATATATATATATATATATATATATTGATGTACATTGTGTGCTCTGACCTTCATCCAGTTACTTTGTTCTATACTTTTAAATTTGTATACACTATTCCTAAACCTGACCCAGCAGCTATAGCCTTAGTTGACTCCTCTGTTACTAAGCACTTAGTTAATTCTAATCCTACTCTTTCTAATGATGATAGGAAAATTACTGATAAGTATCAGGAAGAAGTGTTTACTTCTGCAACTTTGAATTTCTGAATTTTAAATATTCAGGCTTATATGGTAAAGTTTATTCTGACATATTGTGAAAGTATGACAAATGTTTTATCTACTGTTTATTCTTGTGAAGAAAAACTTGCTTTAAATAACTTAGTTTCTTCTATTACACAGGTCACTAGTCATTGTTTGCAGTGTTTGCATGACTCTGCTGATAATTCTTCCAGGGCTATGGCCACTGGTATGGTTTTAAGGTTTGCTTGGCTGCATTTCCAAAACCTCCCAGATGATGTTAAAAATGGGATTTTAAATTCTCCCTTGGACAGAGATTTAGTGTTTGGCCCATCTGCTGCAGAGGTGATCAAAAAGTGTGATGAAAGGAACAAGCTGATCCAGGGAATCTCCAAGATTTTTCAGTCTCTTTTTTCCAAATTGTCCAAGAGATTTTCTTTCTCCTGATCCAGTTTAGGCAAAAACAGACTAAACAGTCTCAGTGGAATTCAGGTAAACAGACATTTAAGAAAAAGTTAAATAAACAGAGATCTCTCAGGGTAAGGTACCTGCTGTGCCCCCAAACAAAAAATGTCAATATCAAGGTGCAGGTACTCCACGACTATCGAAGCCAACCATCAACCAAAAAAGCAAAAGTCAATAAAAAATTTTTATACTTGAACAGCAAAAGAACTTTATTCCATGGGTTGTTAGCGCTTTCACGTCTACTCTGGACGCTTCTTCAGACTTTAATAAAACACTTCATCACTTCTGTATTTAAACACTTATCAATTAAACAGTTAACCAATGAAAGCCTTTGTGCGAATACATAACTATAAAAAGTCAGAAACTTCTAAATAGATAAAAAGTCAGAAACTTATATTGTGAAAATTAAAACTTCAAAATTCAACATTGACATTAAAATGGATGTAGTAATAGATTATAACTGTTATTAACATTTCAGATGGCAAATAGCATATAAATATTTAAAAATACAAGAGCATATAAAAACAGCATGTAATAAAAACATTTCAAGTGTATGAAACTACTGAAAAACTTCTAAAAATATATATTCCTACTAACACCAAGAAACATGAAAAAGTCAAAGGCATAGCAATAAATAACTGCTAATGCTTAAGATGACGACTGACTAGAAAGGGTTTCAGACTAACCCTCTCATTGAGGCCATGTCCTTCATCTGCTTTCATTCTGATGATCCATTTACATTCTTTCCTTTCAGTGAAGTTACTTACATTGCCTAATCTCAATGTGGTGTGTATCAATTCAATAACTAAGAACTCAAAGGTGTGTGTGGTGCCTTGTGATAGAACATGTCTAGCCAGTGCGTTCCTGTCATTCTCCCTGTTGATCGCATATAAATGCTCTCTAACCCTTTCCCTCAATGTTCTATTCATCATACCGACATAGAAAGCCTGGCATTTGGTGCAGATGGCTAAATAAACTATGTTCCTTGTCCTACAGTCTGCATAATGATCAAATTTATATAGCACACCTGTGTCCGGGTGCCTAAAGTTATTCCTACCCAGTACGTATTTGCACTGATTGCAACTGCGACATGGAAAGGTACCCATTCTAACAGTGAGTGGTTGATCTTGAAGTTGCCTTTCATAACATAACATGTTCCTTAAAGATCTAGTATTCTTGTAGGAAAAACTGGGGTGAGGACCTACAAGTGCTCTAAGCCTATCATCCAACTGTAGGATACCCCAGTTCTTTCTAATGACATTAGTAATACTCTTATTCTTATTAGTATATGAAAGTACCATCCTCTTTTTACTTCTAGTAAATGGCCTGCTTTGTTCCACCTGTTCACTAGTTGCTATCCTAATGTATGGTCTTGTTTCTTCATTGCGTTCTGTTTGTTGCAGGACTGTCAAATCATTGTCATGGTAACCCCTGGACTTAAAGTCAGCATCTAAGCCTATCAATACATTCCTATATGCTGAATCATCGCTTGTTAGGCGTGAACAGCGTGCTGCTTGATTCTTAACAATGTTCTTGTGTATGTGGGGAGGGTGCATACTGTCACGATGTAAGTATGTGTTCTTTCTACAGGGTTTCCTGTAAATGTTGGTAGTGAAACACCCATTATGCTTCCTGATGTTAACATCTAAGAAGTCAATCTGGTAACATGATCTTTCCCCAGTCAGCCTAAGAAAAGATGTGGTGTTGTTGATGTAACTTAGAAACTCATCTAAGATAGTAACATCACCGCTCCAAACAAAAAACACATCGTCCACAAAACGTTTATAATACTTGAGGTGCTGTGAATAAAACTCATTTCCAAAGATATACATAGATTCCCAGTAGGCTAGTATAAGGTTCGCATAAGAATTGGCACATGACGTGCCCATCGCTACCTCTGAAGTCTGCAGATAATAACCATCACCATATAAAAATACATTATTTTCTAACACTAATTCCATCAGCATGGTGATCATAATCACTTTGTTGTTAGTCATGCCCTTCTCTAGAAGAAAAAGCCTCAGGAAGTCTATCCCTATATCATTAGGTATGCAGGTGAATAGAGACTGAACGTCTAAAGTCATCATAATGTCATTCTCCAAGTATGCTTTTTCAACAGCACTCTCAGCTAGAGATTCCAATAGTTGTTTATTATCTCTCAAAATGGAGAAGGTAGAATCAACTATAGGTCTAAGTTGCTTCTCAATATAAATTGAGATACATTCAGTTAGCCAGCCTCTCCCTGAGACTATAGGTCTGAAGGGTGGGTCAGACAATGTCTTATGCACCTTCGGAAGACCTCTGATGATAGGTACCAAAGGTTTTTCAACTAAAAAATAAATATAGAGATCATTGTTTATAATATTGGACATCAACATATCATACAATGAGGCATGAAGTTTACTAATAACCTTGTTTAGATCATACATATGTATTTTTTTATATGTGGTTTCATCCAGTAACATTTCTAACATTCTATTGTTATAATATACACTATCAAACAACACTATTGCACCACCTTTATCCGCTGGGCGGATAACTATAGTATCATTGTTTTGTAAACTTTTTAAAGCTGCTGTTTCTTGTCGGCTTAAATTGTAAAATTCTGACTTAAAACCTGTTTGTTCAAACAACATATAAAAATCATTGCAACAAACTTTCTCAAAACTTTCTAAAAGCGGATGCAATTCTGGTACAAAGCATGAAGGTTTCCTAAAATTATTAATTACTATATCCCTTGTCTCAGTGTTGTCATTATCATAAAATAAATCAAGTGCTAAACCCCTAGTAAAAGTTTTAATTGTACTATCAACTCACTAATGTCTATCCCTTGTGAAGGCACAAATGATAGACCTCTGTTTAACACTTTCATTTCAGCATCAGTCAACTCATGGCTAGATAAATTAATTACCAGTTCATTGGAGTTTTCTTCCACATTCTCTTCTGTGGTTCCCCTGACTCCCCTGAGGGTTTCCGTTTCTTCCCCTTGTACTGGGGACTCCATGTCTTGCGATCTGCTGGTAGAAATGATAAAGGGAATGTAAGATTTGTGTTGTCTCTCTCATTAGTCTCTGAATTCCCTTCTGCTGGGAGCAAAGTCTTCTTCCTCACTACCGGTCCCAAGCTCTTAGTGTTCAATTGTCTAATGGTTGGTAGAATATTATCTGCTGTAGTATTCCTATCCTATTTTGTAGGTTTTCAGATGTTCCTCCATTCTCCACTAGTAATAAATCTGAACCATTCTCTGTTGTACACTCCTCTGCATGAGTGCCTTCAAAGATGGCCACATTAATACTTCCTGATGTAGTGGGATGCATTTCGCTGTTACCATCCTTCCTATTGTCAGGAATGCATGAGTTTGTTACATCAATAGCTGACCGGATGGATTCCTTAGGCCAAGAGAAGACGTTCCCACGTGCAAAATCGGAACAATCTCTCTCCAGTTTCTTCTTTTTCTGTTGCAAGAGTCTGTTATCAGTTAGAGTTAAAGTAGTGGAAAGTTCAGAGAAGTAATCAGATAACTGTACAGATGTTAAAGAGGAATTTAAACGGTCTTCCAGAATGGAGATCTCTTTCATGAGTTCTTTCTCATTTAGCGAATACTGTCTTATTAACAGCTTGATATAACTATTGCTAGTCTCAATATTAACATCTGTACAGTTATGTCAATGTTGAATTTTGAAGTTTTAATTTTCACAATATAAGTTTCTGACTTTTTATCTATTTAGAAGTTTCTGACTTTTTATAGTTATGTATTCGTACAAAGGCTTTCATTGGTTAACTGTTTAATTGATAATTGATAAGTGTTTAAATACAGAAGTGATGAAGTGTTTTATTAAAGTCTGAAGAAGCGTCCAGAGTAGACGTGAAAGTGCTAACAACCCATGGAATAAAGTTATTTTGCTGTTCAAGTATAAAAATTTTTTATTGACTTTTGCTTTTTTGGTTGATGGTTGGCTTCGATAGTCGTGGAGTACCTGCACCTTGATATTGACATTTAAGAAAAAGTAGCAAGGATGTTCCAAAAAAGAAGTCTCAAACCTCCTAAAACCAAGGAGAGTTCAATAAGTCTGAATGACTATTCAAGAGACATTGTGATCCCCTCCTACCATGCCCCTTTTCTCTTCCAGAAGGTCTGAATTTCCATTTTTCTCTTTGGCAACAGATTGTTTCAGACAAATGGGTATTAAAATTCATTCTTCAGGGTTACAAATGGCAGTGGGAGGAAATTCCTCCTTTCCAGATCAGATCATCCTGCAGATCAGACTCCCACCTATTCTTCATCACATGCTGTCCCAAGGAGTGTTAGAACCAGTTCCTCCTTCCCAGGTGGGGGAAGAGGTTTTATTCAAGGATGTTTCTAGTCCCAAAGAAAGAAGATGCTTGGAGACCAGTTCTGCTTCTTTCTTTCCTACACCTGTTTGTGATAGTGCTCAAATTCACTTCACAAGCTCTTGCCTTTAATTCCTCTTTCAAGTTTCCTGGTAACAATGACTTAAAATATGCTTATCATCACATTCCTATTCATGCAGACTTTATGTTTTTCTTAAAGCGTTGTGTGCCTAGATCACATTTTTAGTTCTGTGCCTTTCTCTCTGGATTATTCCCTGCACCGAGAGTGTTCACAAAGTGTATGGCTACAGATATAGCTCATTGCAGGCTACACGGTATGTTCATTGTTTTCATTTTTTCATATTTAGATGATTTGCACATCTTTGCAGTCTTTTTCAAAATGTCAGGAATTTTTCTCTCTTGGATGAGAGATCTATTACTCCAATTTCCCAGTGTTTCCAACAGAACATTTAAAAGACCTTCTTGGCTCCCACACATAGGATTGCATTCCTGGGATGTCAACTAGACACCTCAGTTCAAAGAGCTTTCCTTCTATAGGAAAATAGATCTTTATTTACATCTGTTTCTAAGGTTTTCCACTCAGGATTTTCTGTCTCATGGTATTTATGATTCTAATGATACCCTTGGCAGGATTCCACATGAAAATAATACTGTGGCATTGAAATCTCCTTGATACCAGCATCAACACCATTTATCTTTTCATATCCCAATACTGGGGTTTCTCAGAAGAGAAATCACTTGGTTTAGGCAACAGATATCCTTAAATCAAGGTCTCTCCTTCTCTTCCCTGCTCTCAAGCAGTCAGTCAACACAGGTGTTTTAGACTTTGCTTGGGGAGCAGTTTCAGGAGAGATAAAGATGGAGGGGGGGTGTGAGACACCAAGGATAGACACAAGCACATAAATATCAAGGTGATGCCTGCTCTGATCAAAACACCCAAGTCTGTGAACTACCTTTGGTCCCTGGGTCCTCTTCAAGTGGCTACAGACAATACCATAGTGATATTGTACCTCAACAAACAAGGGAACCAGGTCATACCCCCTTTTGCAGACTAACCATGTTAGCTTGGGATATAGCTTCATAGCACAATCTCACTCTACAGGAATTCTGCATTCCATTAGAGTAAAACTGTGTGGCAGACAAATTGAGCAGGACCAGGGCAGAACTTCATGAATGGAAATGAGATCCAAATGTCTTCCAAGATTTGATGCATTTGTGGTGAGTTCCTCAAGAAGACCTCTTTGCCTCCTCTCTCAACAATCAACTGTCAAAATTCTGTTCCAGGACTCCATGTAAGAAGACCTGGAAGACAGATGCCTTTTATTTTACTTGGACAGGAATGTTCTTGTATGTCTTTCCACCCTTTCCACTAATATACATGGTGCTTCTGAAGATTCAGAAGGAATCCTCCAAGATCATTATGGTGACTCCCTTCTGGTCCAGGCAACCGTGGTTCTTCCTTTTTTGGAAATTGCCAGGGGCAATTGCCACATGTTTCCTCACAAAATGGATCTAGTCACACACAAACAAGAGTTTTTGATACATCCTGACATCAATTATCTTCAACCGACTGCCTGTATGATAGGGTATTAATTCCTTTTAGGCACTAGTTTTCTGAGGATGTGCAACAGGTACTAATGCAGGCAAGACAGCCTGCTACTTGAAAATTATATATTAGCAAATAGAAAGGCTTTTCTAGTTGGTGCCAGCAACATAACCAGCACCCATTCAAGGCTATTTGTTCTCTGGTTTTACAATATTTGCATGAGTAACTATCCTATGGCCTTTCTTATTCCTCAATCAAGATTCATTTATTGGCCATGTCCATGTATCTGCCCATGGATTCTCTTCTTTCAAAGCTGTTGCATGTCAAAATGTTCTTGAAGTGGGTTTTGAATAATAGGCCTCCAAGTAAACATGTGATCCCTCCTTGGGATCTTAATTTTGTGTTACATAAACTAACACTTGCTCCATTTCAACCAGCTAATCTGGCTGACTCGAGGTTCTTAACATGGAAAATAGTTTGATTGATTGCTCTGACCACTCAAGAAGGATATCTGCATTGAAAACTGTTGTGGTTAGTCAACCCTGCCTTATTTTCCATAAGGACATGGTTTCTTTGAGAACTAATCCTTGTTTTATGCCTAAAGTGGGATTCAAGTTTATTTTAAGACAGACTATACCTCTCCCTGTTTTCTTTCCTGAATCTGAAAAAGAGGGAGGAAGGATACTCCATACCTTGGATGCCCACAGACAACTCAGGCACTATCTTTTCAGAACTAAATCTTGCATATTATTGGATCAACTGTTCATGCCTTGTGAAGGTAAGAAGACAGCTGGTGTCAAAACAGAATATTTCCAAAGGGTTGTTTAAGGCTATTACCTTTTGTTATACTCACCATGACATATCTTTTCCAGACAGGGTCAAGGTCTACTCTACAAGGATCTTGGCTTTTTGTAAAGGGCTGGATTCTAGAATTATTCTTGAAGCTGCTACTTGGTCCTCTGTCCATGCTTTTACAAAGCACAATCAGCTGGATTCCTTTACTAGGTCTAGATCATGCTTTACTAGAACCATTCTCTAGGGGTTCCTGGACCCTTCAACTTCCATCTCACAAATACAGTTAATTATGGTAATCTACCCATATAGCAAAGGCTACTGTAGCAGTGATCAATATGAAGAACAAAGTACAGTTATGTAAGCTACACTAACCATAACAGTATGTGTTCAACCGATTGCTGCTTCAGTTGCCATTCTTTCCCTCCATGCCCATTATTATTTTTTTTTTTATGCCAGGGTGCGGACATCTATTTTTTGGTTATTCCTAGCCTTGTCATTTAAGGGTTCAGCCTGTCTCTTGGCAGGAAAGTTGTGAAGGGCTTCTTGCCCAGACTTGTCTTTTAGTCAGCTCAGCTCAAGCTGCTTAACAGTTTGGGTGTTTTGAAAGTACACTGAAGTTTTGGAAGCTGGCTGGTGGTTATATCCTTGGCAGGATATAAATCATATAACTAAGGCTACTGCAGTAGTGATCATTCAAACATCTACTGTAATGATAAGTTCAGCTTAGAGAGTATTCTTTAGCAAAGAACAGACAACCAGATAAAACCTGACTAGCTTTAAGATTTTTCATTAAGAATCCAATAGAAGAAGCTGTGTGAAATCACCTCAGAACTATAACAGAACTGGTACGATAGACTGCGTAGAAGTTCTGTTATATCATATTTGCTTAAGAAGAGTCTGCCCACATCATTTTTTCTGTTTAATGAAAAAATGTTATTTAATGGGCTAGTTGCCTCTGCTGCACTAATTGATACCATGTTGATTGGTGCAGTAAGCTGATTTGTTACATCTTTTACATGCCAAAAAGTATCTTGCGTTATACCTTTCACTGCCCATTAGTTGAGCAAATGTTTCCTATATGGAGAGGCAGCAGTCCTGTGGTCTGGGCTGTGAGTTTTCATGTGGGTCAATTCTACATATTAACCAATTAATTCAGTGAAGAAGATCTTGAGATGTACCTCATAGCATTTGAATAGCCCATGCACCAGTAGGGATGAGACCATTGTGACTGGACTAGAATCATCTAAGCCTAGTTAACTAGTGAGCATTTAAAACCCTTCCTACAGATGGAAAGGACTGAAGAAGAGAGCTATGACAAAGTAAAGAAAAAAAAAGTACTGTTAACTGGAACTAGTGTTAATGCTGAGAAACAAGCTCAAAAGTTTCACAGACTGACAATTTCTCCAAAGAAAACAATATGATCTTAGTTATGTGATTTAAAATGTACTTAAATTATGCCTAGACAAAAGGAGTGTAAGAGATGTAGGTTTGTAGGAGATAAAAGGTGAAGCAAGGAAATTTGTGAGAGGCATATAGGAGATCTGTGGGCATATGCTGGCTGGAGGCATTCCCGACAGTAAAACTTAACAGAATAGGCATTTTGTGGTTGTTGTTGAGAAAAAAATGGGAGAGGGTAGAAGCTTCATTTTAACATGTACTTTATTATTAGTGACGATGGCATAGTCTAATCTCCATTTTAACATGTGTGCTGTTATTAGTGTTGATGTCATAATCTAATCTCCATTTTAACGTAGAAAAAACTCCACTACCGAATAAAGTAACCAACGCTGGAAAAATTGAGTCAAAAAGAAAGAAAAACGCTGGATACATACGGCAGAGTACTTTATTACAAACAAATACCAAACACTTTTGTGACCAAATGCCACTTCATCAGACTACATTTTTAAGAACAAAATAAATCATTTAAATAGTATGATGTAAGTAAATCCAACCAATCATATACATCACCAATCAGTCACATTCACTAATTAAAACTTTGGTTCAAACTAACACAACTATTTCTATCTTGAAAACTATATAGTATATAATATATAAAAAACATTAAAACATATATCTAAATAAAAATGCATATGACAAACTAAATCTAAATATCTGTATACAAATATAATAATGCTAGTGCTTAAGGTTCCTAGATTTCAGAGCAGGTTTGAGAGAAACCCTGCTATTCAAACCTGGAAGTTCATCCGCCTGAAAAAACAAGATCCATCTTTGCTCAGTACCCTCAGTTTTGTTGTATAAATCCCCTCTTCTCACAGTAGTCTTAACAATCTCTAACACCAAGAATCTAAATGCGTGACCAATGCCTTCCTTCTTAACATGCAGTGTCAACGCACTACTTTCTTTACAATTCCTTATATCCCTTAGATGTTCAAGAATCCTTTCTTTAAGTGAACGATTGGTTTTACCAATATAGAAGGAATAGCATAATGTACAATAGCAAAAATAGACCACATTTTTGCTTGCCAATCCTTTCCTAATGGAATCGTTGCATGAGAGTATATTGGCTATGAGAAGAGGTTATCTGCAATTAAAACTCGTAAATTGCAGAGAGACCTTCATGATTTTAAGCATGGTAATGTATTTTCTTGGGCCAGAGAGAGGCACCAATCAGATTTGATACAATGGGAAACTATGAACGGGCGGAACGGTAGCATTAGAGGGGAAGCAACCAATGATACCTGCCAGCCTCGTTTAGCTGTACCTCCATTTGGTAGGAGCAACGTGAATGTAGCTACCAATGAATCTACTAATGCAGGAGATTTGATATCGAAGGCAGAAGCAACTATAAATGCCAACTTAGTGAGACAAGATGATCCGTCGACAAGTACAAACAGTAGTTGCCAGATCATGAGACAGAAGGAACCAGTTCAAGGATTTTCTGGTAACAATGGGGTGAATAGTTCTGGGACTTCAACTGTTTCTTCACAAGGGTGTTTTTTATTGAGCAATCTCCTTCCAATAAGGGGAAGATCCAAGAGTCGAGTCATGATAGGGGGAATACGCCGTCAACACAGTACCGAGGAGCTAACCAGGACTGGAAAGAAGGTGAGACAGGTTTAATATTCAACATATCCTCTTATGTATTAACTGATTTACAACTAACTTTACTTAATAAAGGCTTGAGCTTCATGCCTGTGCAGAAGGCCAATTTAGTAGACATACTTCATGATATGAGGATGTTTGGGAGAACTCTTACCCTGAGGACTAAGTTTAAGGGGAACATGCAGGAACAGTGCATTTTCAAAAAAACGAGCACGTTTATTCCTCCTGTGAACTCAGGTATTGATTTGTTTTTTGAGGTTTGTGATGAACAAGAGATATCTTTAAAGATGAAGTTAAACCTACATTTTTTAATATGACTATGACTGACTACGAAGCTCTATATGAACTTAAGAACTTGTCTTCTATAGAAATATGACCTGCCGACAAGGGTGGAAGTATTGTCCTCTTAGACAAAAAGTTGTACTACAGTAATATGATGTGTCTTTTATGTGATGTGAATACATATGAAGTTATATCTGCTAGTGAAGTCAAAGGTTTTATTGACAGAGTTGATTTTTTGATCTTTGACTTGTTGATTAGTCGAATGATCTCTGAATCATTTTTTGAGTATTTCAAAGTAGAGCACCCAGTTATACCCATAGTGTATGGTTTGCCCAAAATCCACAAGAATTTGATCAATCCCCCTATGCGTCCAATAGTGTCAAGTAGGGGCTGGGCCACCAAGCCATTGTCAATATTCGTGGAGAAGAACTTACACCCGGTTTTAGATCAGTGCGAAACGGTACTGAAAGATGCCAAAAGTTTTTTGAGAGAGTTGAGAAACCATCTTGAATCCATTTAGACTGAGTGTTTTTTTTGTGACTCTTGATATAGCGTCGTTGTTTACAGTTATCCCCAATGCTTGGGGTATAGGTAATGTCAGTGAGCTGTTATTAAATAAGAACATGACTCCAGAGAAAGTCAGACTTTTGTGTGCCCTACTGGAAATCATACTTGAAAACAATGTGTTTATTTTTGGAGATGAATATTATCTACAGAAGTTTGGCGTGGCTATGGGCACAGCCTGTGCCAATAGCTATGCCAACCTGTCACTGGTACAATGGGAATTGACCACTATTCTTTCCAACAATGCTTTTAGTGCTTCTATAGCATGGTACAAGCACTTTGTGGATGATATTTTTTTGCTGTGGCGTGACACTAAAGTCGTTTGAAAGAATTTTTAAGTTACATTAATCGGGTCAATGCTTTTCTTAGGTTCACCTTCAAATACTTTTTGAGTGAGGTTGAGTTTTTGGATGTTAAAGTAAACAGAGATCATATGCCTCTGTTTCAACTTTGTTATATAGGAAACCAGTGAGAAAGAATAATCTCTTACATAATAGGAGCATGCACCCTAGACATACCAAGCGAAATGTGCTAAAGGGGCAGATATATTGCATCATGTGTTTGCATAATGACGATGATCAGCTGAGACTTGCATTAATTACACTCAAATGTGAGTTTCTTGAAAGAGGGTATAGTGTAAGAGATATTGAAAATGTAATAAGGGATGCATGGAGTGAGAGGCAAGGTAGGTGTGCACCACATTATGCTAAGAAAGATAGGTGGCCTGCGATGGATGGTGAAATAGGAGCATTGGCTCCATATAATAGAAACATTAAGGCCAATGCAGTGAGAATGCCCCTTACCTTTGCCAGCAATATTAATATAGTTTGTGATGTAATTAAGAATAACTGGGACATCCTATCGACTTTTAGTGAGTTAGAAGGAGTGATAGGTGATACAACCCGTTTTGATTTTCGAAACAATAGATCATTAAAAAAAATCTGTGTTATAAACCCCAAGACACCTTCAGATCCATTAGATCTGATAGATTAGGCACTTATTCCTGCAGAAGATGTATGGCATGCACACACATTCATAAAGGGGCATTGTTTGTACACCCTAGTCTAGGTTTTAGAATTGATTGCAGCTTTTATGCATACTGCACAGCTAAAAATGTGGTCTACTTTTGCTATTGTACATTATGCTATTCTTTCTATATTGGTAAAACCAATCGTTCACCTAAAGAAAGGATTCTTGAACATCTAAGGGATATAAGGAATTGTAAAGAAAGTAGTGCGTTGGCACTGCATGTTAAGAAGGAAGGCATTGGTCACGCATTTAGATTCTTGGTGTTAGAGATTGTTAAGACTAAGAGGGGATTTATGCAACAAAACTGAGGGTACTGAGCAAAGATGGAGCTTGTTTTTTCAGACGGACAAACCTCCAGGTTTGAATAGCAGGGTTTCTCTCAAACCTGCTCTGAAATCTGGAACCTTAAGCACTAGCATTATTATATTTGTATACAGATATTTAGTTTTAGTTTGTCATATGCATTTTTATTTAGATATATGTTCTAATGTTTTTTTATGTATTATATATTATATATTTTTCAAGATAGAAATAGTTGTGTTAGTTTGAACCAAAGTTTTAATTAGTGCATGTGACTGATTGGTGATGTATATGATTGGTTGGATTTAGTTACATCATACTATTTAAATGGTTTATTTTATTCTTAAAAATGTAGCCTGATGAAGCGGCATTTGGTCGCAAAAGCCCTTGCTATTTGTTTGTAATAAGGTACTCTGCTGTGTGTATCCAGCGTTTTTTTTAAATCTCCATTTTAACATGTGTTCTGTTATTAGTGGTGATGTCATAGTCTAATCTGCATTTTAATTTGTGCTTTGTTAGAATACTTGTGCATTTACTGAATAGCTTAAGGATGGGTAGTGGTTACCATGTTATTTAACTGTAATAATGGTTGCAGGGGGAGTAGAAGCTTATGTATTAAGGTATTAAGTATGAACAATGCTTTCTGTTTAATGGGAGCACAGTTAGCATTGAGTATCATACTGCAATGATTTTTGTTCCTCTGACATAGATGGATAACTCTTAAGAGTTTTGTTTTTGTTCTTCTTTAGTACAGAGAAACTATGGGCTGAACTGAAAGCAAACGTTCGGAGGTGTACTCCCATCTAGCATTAAGAACATTTAGTGTAATTGGTAATTACTTTTCTATACTGCCATGATAGATAACTGGAAAATTTGTATATGATTTTCAGTTGTTGGAATACTTTTTGGCATTGATGTTTAAAATGAAGTTGAAGGGGTAGAGACTGAGCAGTCAGAAACTAAGGTACCATTAACAGTGGGAAATGGCCCGCCATTGGAATCTTGAATAGAGAGATGATAAGTATGGTCTCGTTAAGTGACAAGTAGCATAACACTGGATTTTTAACATTAATTTATCACTTATTTTTTAACAGCCAGTTCCATAGAAATGAAAAGTAATCGTTTAGTAATGTTTCTGATAATGTAACATGTCTTTGGGATTAAATAAGTACATTTCTATTTGAAAGATAGCTTTTAAATCATGACCAGACATTGACTCAAAACCCACAGAGATAATATTTTAAGAAGTACCTTATGACTGATATTTTCAAATCCCTTTTCAAATCTAAGAAGAGTTAGGAGACCTTATTCCGTATCTGACATCATATTGTCAAGTAGGAAGTGAAGGACAGTTTTCTTCTTCTTTCAGCTTTCTTCTTCTTTCAGCTTTTCCCAGTTAGGGGTCACCACAGCGGATCACCTGTCCGCTCATGATTGGCAGTGGAGTTTTACAGTGTCGCGTTGCCAGCCCAGCGCCCAGCCTTCCACAGAAGGCACACACATGCACACATTCACACCTAGGGCCAATATACAGTGTTCAATCCACCTACAGCATATCTTTGGGATGTGGGAGGAAACCGGAGCACCCGGAGGAAACCCACACAGAAGGCACCCCAGCCGAGGATCAAACCAGAGCACCTCTTGCTGTGATGTGGCAACGCTAACCACTGCACCAGTGTGCCACCCAGGAAGTGAAGAACAGTAATGGCACTATATTTATAAGTTTCTATGTACTCAAGAATGTGTTAGTAAAAGAGTTTTTCAAATATAGGCTTATATTACATATTGGTCAGTAGTCATTATGAGAGGAGGAATGGTTGACCTTTGAGACAAAGACAGAGAGAGAGTGTATGAGAGAGTGTTTGAAGCTATGCTTGACAGTGGATGTGGTTAGGGAAAGAATGAAAATAAAACACTGCAGCCATATTGTAAAAAGCATGTATGAAGAGAGTCAAACAATATTTTGTAGTTGTACTGCATGTTCTTGAACAGTCCTTGTATTTTCTTGGCAGAGATAGATATGAAGTAGAATAGAGTTTTTTGATGAGATTGTGAAAGTGGGCCTCAGGGTAATGTAGGGTATGATTTGTATTTTTTTAATCCTGAGCTGAAGGAGAATATAAGGATTTCTGAATAAGATTAAGATGGTCTTGATGAAGATGGATGGAATGGTTGCTTTGTTCAAGAATATCATGAGCATACTTAATTGTTTAGCAGTGGCACATAATTTGTGATATGACATATTTAATATGTCTAACAGGATATGTTAAATAATAGTTGTAGAAATATATGCAAAAGCATCATGAATCTTAATATGACCATTAAGGTTATTTCAGTGATAGTCATGTCAGGATTTATATTGTTATTTACTTAACTTTTAGCTATAAAGGTAAGGAGAAATTGTCGGCTCTCAAAGGTAAAACCCAAATCTGCTCTGAACTGGTGGTCAATAACACCACATACACAAATGCCATAGATATATCCAACCTGCTGGCAGACAAATACAGTGAAAACTTCACCCCCCCTGTCCCCTCATCAGTAAACCAGGACATCCCCAGCACCTGCCCCCTTCCCTCATCACCAGAGAGAAGGTCTTTAATGCCCTCTCAAAGGCAAAAAAATACAGTCCCCATGGGACCTGATAACATCCTTGGCTGTATCCTACATGAACTCAGGAATGAGTTCTAAGGTCCTTTAGGCACCCTATTCAACCAAATCCTGAGTACTGGCTTTGTCCCAGCTGAATGGAGGGCGGCCACTGTCATCCCTCTACACAAAGGTGGAACGTCTACTGACCCAGGCAATTATAGGCTCATCAGCCTAACTAGCCTGATTTGCAAGGCCATGGAATGCATTATCATGGACCTTATAAACAAGGACATTGGCAACCTCCAAACACTTGACCCTACACAGTCTGGTTTTGTCAAAGGGAGATCATGCCTGTTAAACTTGGTTGACTTCTTCAAAACAGTCACCAAAGCCATGAACGATGGGAAGATGGTGCACATACCCTGACCTAGCCAAAGCCTTCGACACTATTCCTCACTCATGCATAATAGATAAACTCTCCCAGCTAGGCATCAACCCGTATGTTACCAGATGGGTAGCTAACTGACTCACTGATAGAACCCACTCAGTCAAAATAGGGGAAACCACCTCTAGTAGTAGATTCGTAATGAGCGGTGTACCCCAAGGATCTGTCTTGGGGCCTCTATTGTTTGGGATATACTTTTCTGAGGTGCAAGCCAAAACCTGTGGTTTGTAGCTGACCAAGTTTGCAGATGACTGCAAGCTGGGCACTGTCTTAAATTCCCCTAATGATGTGAACATCCTTCAAGAGGGCCTTACCCAAACTAATGACTGGTTCCAGAAGCAAGGCCTCAAACTGAATGCCAAGAAATGCATCATTATTCCCTTTGGGCAAAATGGTATCCCCACTAATTATTACATTAATAACAATGTAATAAGCACACAATCAGTTTTGAGGGACTTGGGCACCCATGTTGATAGCAACCTGACTTTTGACCAACATGTTGCTTCCACTGTATGGAAAGCTTTCTGCATGGTCCACCTCATAAATATGGGTATTTCATCCAGGAACAAGGAAGTCATAACATTCCTGTACTCCTACCTTATCAGGCCCATTATCAAGTACAATACCCCCTTTGGCATGCACTTTGCCAAGCACATGTAACAGTTGGAGAGACCACAGAGGTTCCTGACCAGGAAAATCCAGGGTCTCCAACAGCTATCCTATACAGATAGGCTAAAAGCCCTGTCCCTCTACTCAGTCTCATACAGACTGCTCAGAGGTGACCTGTGTCTGGTGTACAAGGCCATCTCAGACCAGCCTTGATTGAGTTGCTGCATATCTGCAAGTCAAACTCCACTCACGCAACCCACACACAAGGCCTTAACCTGGTCTGTGACATTAATAGAACTTGTTAGCGGGATAGATTTGTGTCCTAAAGACTCTCCCATCTGTGGAGTAGCTTCCCTCTGCATGTCAAGCAGAATACCCCTCTAACCATCTTTAAGATAATGGTTAAGGTGTTTGCCTTACAAACACAAGGTACAAGGTTTGAATCTCACAGTGGATAATTGGCTAGGTTTAAAATGGCTCGCAAGGGCAGTTAGCCTAGTACTAATCTATGAATCTATGAATCTATAAAGATGAACCTGGTGACTGGATGGGAAACAGAAAATACACCCCTGGGATCCCACCTGTATCCCTGCTGGACAGGGGAAACAGGTGCTGACTTTGAGGGAAAATGGGTGAAATTTTTGGATAGGCTTATAAGGGCCTCTGGGCCAATAGCCTAGTATCATCCTATGAACCTTTGAACCTATAAATAATGGCATTAGTTACTCCTCCTCCGCCTGTGTATTTATTTGGTCTTTTATCACATACGTAATGATATGTATTGGATATATTTGGGGAGACTCAACCATTATCTTTTAGCCATAACTCATTAGTTAGTATTATTTTGGTTCTGTATGGGGTTAAGCCAGAGTTTTAGATTGGGTCATTTGTAGTCAAAGCTTGAAATATTCAAGTGGGAGAGAGAGAGAGAGAGAGAGTGAGTTAGAGAGAGAGAGAACGAGACATGTTTGGGATGGATGGGATTGGTGAAGGTTGAAAGGTAGATGCAGGGGTGGATTCAATATCTCCACAAAGAACTAGTAATACAGTAGCACTACACAGAGGGGATTTTATTTTAAGTTTTTGTACTTTAACAAGGAGAGGTTTGATGAGACAGGTATTCCTAGTGGAGTAGCTTTGTTTATGAAGTTGAGGATGACATCTGATGTGTCCACCACATTAGAGTATAGAAAGAAAAAAAGTTGTTTTTTTCTAATTAGACATGAGATGGTTGTTTGATTTGAAGATGGATGTATGATTATGCAAAGTGGAAAGTAAGAAAAATAAGAGATATGAGTAGATTAACATATTTGTGGTAATGTTAGTGGTCATTTGGTAGTTTTTGATAGTAAACTTTAATAGATTTGCAAATGGAGAAGACTTTTGAAGCATGAAGGTTTTGAAAGAAGTATATGCAATTGGAAGGGAATAAAAGGGGACTGTGAAAGGGCTAAAAAGACTATATTTGAATGAAATTTTAATTTATGCAGAGCTTTTATGGAGAAAGTAGCCTTTAGTCAGTTTGTACAGAAGTATAATAAGAAAAAAATAACACAAAGCACTTTATGGTAGCTGCCGATATAGGTACAGAACACAGTTAAGTAGAAAATATAACTTGGTGTAAGAACTTTTGGTGTACTATACATCTGTTGCAGGATGGAAGTCACAGAGACTGAAGTTCTGTTTGATAATATTGGGTGTAGTAAAGGAAAACAAAAAACATGGCCCAGAATATGATCTGAGGATAAAACAAATACATCGTCAAGAGGTGGGAATAATTAGGAATAAAGCTATTTATCTAGTGGAGGAGAACAGGAGAGGGACAATATACTAATCAGTGAACAGCACGAGTGTATCAGCCTGTGCTAGCATCTGGTAAGTGTAACAGAGATCAGTAAACAGTGACAAAATCAAAAGGAGGAAGTACAATATATAACAGCAAAAAAAAAAAGGTATAATAAATAAATACAAATAAAAAGACAGTGTAACAAGTAGTTGTCCTAATGAACATAAGTAAGTAGGAACTTTGATTTAAATTACAAGGAATGCTAAATACTGTAGAGAAAGAGGTAGAAAACAATTACAATAGTTATAATAGAACTGGTAAAATGAAGTGAAGTGGGCAACAAAGAAGAGGAAACGCTAAGGCATGATATGGGGAGGGACTGCAATCATGGCAGAAAATAAAAGACAAGGGACTAGAATGTTATTACTCACACTGAAAGGAAAGGGAAGGTAGCCTATGGTTGGTGCAAGAAAGTAATAGCTATTAAAAAAATAATATATATATATATTTATTTATTTATGTATATCCATGTCATTGTGTGTGTGTGTGTGTGTGTGTGTATATATATATATATATATATATATATATATATATATATATATATATATATATATATATCTAGCGAGAGAGAGAGAGATAAACACACAACATGGAGAGAGAGAGAGAATGCAGAATGCTGCAGTGTATGGGAAATAAGGGTAAAATAATGTTTGAAGTACAACATATTTATATCTTAACATAAATAAATGTTGCAGTGCAGCAGTATGGTAAACAAGCAGTCATCCAGACTGCTGGAAATTATTTACTGAAGACACCAATAGTTAGTGGTTTATTTTAAACCCTTAGTTGGCATCACTAACAAAAAATGATTGGTCTTTGAAAGACAAGGAGGGCCACTATGGATGGGCATCTCTTTGTTGTACATCTTCCCTTGTTAACTAACATAGAGGATCGACTGAACCCAATAGGCAAATTATGAATATTGTCATGAATGGCCATATTACAAAGAAAATAAATACTTAAGCTTAATTATTGAATGCAATGCTAAAATTAGGCTTAATAGGTACAAAGTGTTAATGCCAAAACAGCTATACCATAAACTGAGCCCACATGAAATATGTTTTTCTACAATGGTGTTATGCCATACACATTTGATAGTAATCAATTACAGACCATTTAACTCACAAGTGAAAAAATCTTGGAGTAGTGTTGCAGTAAAGGAAAACCATTATACAGAAAGACTACTTTATTTTTAGACTTGGAAAAATACAGGAACATGTTTCAAAAATAGTAATAGCTCTTTAGAGTTCTGATGAACAATCACTGTGTTAAAGTATCATATAATGCACAAGTAGGAGGTTTCACGTGAAACTATAAAACAGAGCAGAAGTTCACCTCAGCATGCGTACAGAAGGCTATTTTTAATTAAAAATGGACAGGTAACAGCAATTATAGCAACTTAGGAATGGGACAGCTTGTAAACTATTCATTCTGTAATATATTTAGTTGTATTGTCTGACTTCTCAGACCCATGTCGTGATTGAAAAGGATCCTTGGACCACCTACCCATTTAACACATGTTGAATAAATACATATTCCTGGATTCTCTATACCCTGAACGGCATGCAGTATTACTGCAGGATCTCTAGCAGGCAATATGTTTGCTGTGCGTATCCAGGAACAGCCTGCAGGGGCGTGCACGAGCAGTCCTGCACTAAGCCTGCACAGACTAAGCCCCTGTATACAAATCACCTAATTTGCAGGAGAAATCTATGTAAATGAGGTGATTTTGCAATCCAGGAAGATTGCAACTGGCCTTGCAGGACTAGTGCTATCTGCAGAAATGTACTCGGTTAGTAACCGAGTACATTTCTGCAAAATCCAAAATGGGGCTGTGACAGCTCCAAATAAAGGCTGCATATCATGTAGTAAGCATGCCAATGGCCAAGTATAAGGCCATTGGCATTTTAAACAGTAAAAAAAATAAAAGAAATCAACTTTTATTTATTTTTTTAGCTGATCTCAGGGTAGGGCAGCAGCGCACAAGTGGGATCCAGGGGGAAAATAACGAAATTAACCTAAATTAAGCATTCTGACTAAAATCAATACTCTGCCATGCAAGTCAATGACAGGCAGAAGACAACATGGCCAGTGAGTAGTGATTGCTAAGGGGGTAGGCTCAGTGTGAGACATGTAACTATACATTAGCAGGCAATCCTGTGCAAATGAGTGGAAGTATAGTGAATCCCAATTTTCCCCAGCATGTCAGTCAGGTCCCAACAGTGTAAGAGCAGGAATAGCGTGGTGCAGGCCTAGGAGGTAGGTGACATCATGAGTTGTATGTCAGGCATACTGTAAGCGGATTGGAGCCCTGTTAGGTTTGCTCCTAGCTTAGCACAGCTAAGCAAGGGTGTGTGTCTAAACCTCCCTAGCACTCTTTACGATGCCTAAATGGGTGTGTTTTAAAGGCAGAAAAAATAGTTAAACCAGGAAATAGCAGCAGTGTGCACATTTGTGCACTCTGTTTGCATGGTGCTCCCCTGGGCTTAAACAGGAAGGCAATGGGAAGGGAAAACAGCAGTAGGAAGGTAACCAAGGAGAACTAGCAGAGCTGGCAGGTGAAATGTATCAGAATCAGCCAATTACACGGGCAGCAGACCAGCCCAGCCCAGAACACTACTATAAACTATGCAAACATCTTCCCCTCTGGTTTCTCCTACTCTCTACGCCATCGGTGTAAACAAGCGGGGAAGTTTTAACACTCACAACAGCAAAATGATAGGGGCTGCAATAGCTATCATACAACAACTTGTGGAAGAGGCTGAGGGTGGTGAGTATGTGAATGCTGTCGACCAACCCACAGTGAGGAGATGGAGAAGAGTGTACAGACCCAGGGCAACCTACCAGGGGCTACATGAGTTGGAGAAAGTGGAGCGCTATAGGGTAGACAGGGACCTCCTACACAAATTGTTGAGCTGTGCCAGCCACACCTGACACACAGAAGTAACAGATGGGAACCCATTCCAGTGGATGCCAAGGTATGTGTAGGCCTAAGAATGCTAGCCACCGGTACCTCCCAAAGGCCAACTGGGGATATCATGGGGATCTCACAGGCATCAGCATCTAGGGTACACCACCAGTTCCTGGATGCCGTGGCAGCACATATCGGTGAGCATGTATATTTCCCCAACACCTGTGAGGTGTTGGCCAGCAATATGCAACTGTTCCACCAAATAGCAGAATACCCTGAGGTAGTGGGTGCTATAGACTGCATGCACATATGCATCAAAACACCACCTGGTGAGCGGGGTAGGGTCTATATCAACTGCAAGGGCTTCTCCTCCATCAACTGCCAGGTTGTGTGCGATGCCCAGGGCATAATAATGAATGTGTGTGCTGGCTGTCCTGGAAGCTATCACAATTCCCACATCTAGCATCTGACGCAGCTGTACCAGAGATTTGCCAATGGGGACATCCCTGATGGTCACCTAGTGGGGGATGCTGGATATGCACTGGAGCCGTGGCTGATGATACCCATCAGAAATGCACACACACCCGAACAAGAACTCCATAATGAGGCACACGCACAGACCAGAATTAGAACATGTGTTTGGGATGCTCAAGTCATGGTTCCAGTGCCTGGACACATCCGGTGGAGCCTTGCAGTACTCAACAGCTACATGTACCCAATTGTCCTTGTATGTGCCATGCTACACAATATGATCCTGCGGAAACAGCTGCAGCAGGGACAGCAAGGGGCAGGGCCACACAGCCCTCCACTATTGCCAAGGCCTGCACAGGCACAGAGTGACTCTGAGGAGGAACAACCTGAGCCTGCCCCAGTAGGCAGAAGGAGGCATGCCCAGTATGCCCTGGCCTTGGCAAAGAGGCAACACATAGCACATACACTGACACAGGAGGGACCCAGGGAATAGCACCTCTCTCTGACTCTCACATAGAGTAAAACAGATGCCAAACATTACACTACCTGTGCATAACCATGTGTAGGGAGTGTACTATGTGCATCCAACATAGGCGGCCCTGCAGCACCACCCTCAATACTGGGACAGCCACAAGGTAAGTGACTCACACACGCCAGTCAGGGGGTTCACATACCCAACAACAGTCACAACCAGCAGGACAGGTGTAGACAAACATGAACAAAGGCTGTGCTATGGCCTCTGAATGAAGCCTATGGGTAACCCCCCAGGCCTACACAGATAAACTACAGCAGGTCAGGTAGTGGGATGTCAGTTCTGAAGGGTATGAAGTCAGAAACTAATATGTAGGTAAATAAAATCTAAGATCTGTAATACACTGGTATGCCTCTAGTCAGCATGATAGGTAAGACTACAGAATGAAATGGAGTATCTGACATATCAGTACAGTCCTAGCAAATGTGTACAAGTGCCAGGTGTGCCCCTCCCATCCTACTTAGAAATGTAGTAACAGTTAGTTGTGCCACCCCAATCCTGTGTAGAAATGTAGAAATAGTCAGGTGTGCCCCCCCCATCCTACGTAGAAATGTAGTAACAGTCAGGTGTGCCCCCCAATCCTGTGTAGAAATGTAGAAATAGTCAGGTGTGCCCCCCACTCCTACATAGAAATGTAGTAACAGTCAGGTGTGCCCCCCAATCCTGTGTAGAAATGTAGAAATAGTCAGGTGTGCCTCCCCATCCTATGCAGAAATGTAGTAACAGTCAATGCCAAATGATCAACGGATACCCTGCAGAAACAGCATGCTACCTGTAGGTGTACAACACAAAGGTCAGCACTGCAGTACAAACTACCTGGACTCAATCCACACATTCAATACAGACGGGCATACTGGGCATGCCCACACACTTAGAGAAATGAAGGCAATGTCAGTCAACAACATACTGAAAGGTCATACTGGGCATGATCACATACTCAAACACATGAAGGCCATGTCTGCAAACACCAGTGCAGCCGCAGATGTTAGTGCAGACACTCCTCAGTATTTACCACTCATGCTTTGCACACACAGTGGATAGGAATACAGGCATATATGCAAGGACAACACACTATAATAAGCCAAAGGTAGACATACATAGATGTGTGGAAGAGGTTGACTGTGACAAGGAGCCATCCAGGCCTGTCCCACCTAGCACACAGCCAAAGGGCCACAACTACATGAGAGTCACATGTCACTCACTTGCAGACTATGTAGTGCATGTGCTAGCTGTGCAACATGACTGTACAAGGAAGTAGTCATCTAGCAGCTGTACCTGTGAAATATGACCCAGTTTGTGCCCACATGTGGTGTGTCAACCCCTAGATGAATGGGTTATGGCCCATGCACACACACACTGCCCTCCCCATAGCCCTACTATGACAAGCATGCTGAGGTCATCCACTGTGAAATACACCTTTGGGAGAGTTTTAGCTCAGTAATCTCTGTGGCATGTCCCATAACTGCGTACTGCTGTAGTGTGATAAATTAGTTAGGTAGGAGTTCCATTCCCAGACATGGCAACTGTGTGTGTGTTTGTGTGTCTGTCTGTCTGTGTAGAGAGCACTGTTTTTTAGGGTGGTCACACTCCCTACAATTGAAATGCTCTACTTTAGTAAGGCTGCTGATGTCATCCACCTAGAAATACACCTTTGGGAAGGTTGTAGCCCAGTAATCTCCATAATGCATGTCATAACTGTGTACTGCTGTAGTGTGATAAATTAGTTAGGTAGGAGTTCTAATCCCAGACTTGGCAAGTGTGTGTTTGTGTGTGTGTGTGTGTCTGTCTGACTCTGTCTGTGTAGAGAGCAATGCTTCTTAGGGTGGTCACACTCCCTACAATTGAAATGCTCTACTTTGGTAAGGCTGTTGATGTCATCCACCTTGAAATACACCTTTGGGAAGGTTGTAGACCAGTAATCTCCATAGCACATCCTATAACTGTGTACTGCTGTAGTATGATAAATTAGTTAGGTATAAGACTTGGCAAGTGTAGGTGTGTGTGTTTGTGTGTGTTTCTGCCTGTGTAGAGAGCAATGCTTTTTTGGGTAGTCACACTCACTGCTATTTGAATGCCCTACTTTGGCAATCCTGCTGATGTCATTCAATGTGAAATACACCTTTTGGGAAGCAGTTCTCCAGTAAGCCCTGTGGTGCATCCTATAACAGCTCCATGCTGTAGTGTGATATAGACCTCTGTTATGGGTTCTATACCCACACATGTCAGTTGTGGATGTTTTGTGTGTGTATCACTGTCTGTGTAGGGAGCAATGCATTTTAGCCTAGCCACACTCACTACAATTCGAATGCCCTACTTTGGGAATCCTCCTGATGTCATCCAATGTGAAATACACCTTTGGGGAAGGTGTATTCCAGTAATCTCCATGGCGCGTACTATAACTGTATAGTGCTGTAGTGTAATAAACTAGTTAGGTAGGGGTTCTAATCCCAGACATGACAGGTGAGTGTGTGTGTGTGTGTGTGTGTGTGTGTGTGTGTGTGTGTGTGTGTGTTTGTAACTCTATCCTGTGTGAAGGTGGGTGTAAGTGTGTGACAACGTGGAGCTGGATTTGCAAATTTCTTATATGGGGGCCCCATGTCCACCATACAGGGATAACAGATGTGAAATAGCCAAGAGGCTGGGGTGCACATCCATACCCATGTATGGGATATCAAGGTCAGGCATGACAGTTCGCAACCCCAGTATTACCCAGAGCACACTCCCAACCCATGTCTCACACACACACACACACACACACACACACACACACACACACACACACACACACACACACACACACACACACACACATATGCCTAGGCAACAGCCAATGTGTGTGTAGTACACTGAATATTGACCATTGATAGTAACTATGGAGTGATTGCAGTGGGCTATAGAGGGCATGGCACCCTGTCCATCTGTCCAATAGGAAAGTACATACAGACAGTGCACCTTCCCCATGTTCCCCACTGGACACCTGCAACACATGTGGTGCCATCACATGTGCCCACAAAGGACATACCATGCCTGAAAACATGTCCTGTATGGACAGATGCTACTGACACCAGGGAATGCCATTAACATGCTATCAATGTAGGTGCAGGGTAAACCTGCTGTCCATTACCAGTTCCCACCACAGGTGGCCAAGACTGGCACATCTGATGATAATCTGAGTACACAACATGGGCCAGACACTCCAGGTACAGTTCCACATGTCACTGTACATGCATGTGGGAGGTGTGCACATCCCAGACACTGTTCATGTCATGGACTAAGGAACACATACATGACAAGTGATGCACAGCACTGGCCACATGCAATAGTCACCCAGATGACTAGATGGTGGATACGATACCCACCTGTGTGGGCAAATGCAGAAATTACAGACCTGAGCCACAATGCAGACCATTGTCATGTGGCCTGATGGCAAGATATACCCATCACCTAGCCTTGTATAGCCATCTGGCACAGTCATCCACCACACAACCATGCAGAAATGCACTCATGCATGTCAGTACTGGCACCCTGTGTGTTTATGTGTATGTTGTATGATGCGTATGATCACATCCACACTAACTACAACCCCCATTGGCATACTAAAGCATGCTGTCTGATGTCAGACACCTTCCCATACCCTTTTCCCATATAACCCCCGTATGACCCATGTGGTGCATGTGATACCTGCACAGTAATGTGTTGTGCTAATCTCATTAGTGATGAGCTGTATCCCTGGCCCTGCCAAGTGTGTCAGTGTGTGTGCATCCCTGTGAGAGTGTGGCCGTGTTGACGCTGGCACCTGTTCATGTGGACAGGCATGTTTACTTCACCTACAGTATAGCTACTATATTCCTGTTGCAGATGTTACTCAGCATCACATATATGTTCTGAGGGCTCCACAACAGGTAACCTATGTGGCACATCCAATAACTGCATAGAACTGTGATAGCACTAGATAGTCGTCAGGGGTTTGATACCCTGTGCTGGTAGGTGTGACACAAACATGCTTAAGTTTTACTCTTCCCCCCTCCCTGACTTGTCTTTGCCTTTGTCTGTCTCTCTCTCACTCCTGTACTGGTGTATGTGGAGACCTACACCTGCTTTGCTTAGGCAGCAGCATGTATATTTTAAGTGATGCTCATGATCAGCTGATGGCCTCTGCATGAATTTCAGCCCACCCCTAGCTGTTTGCATGTGGAACAGCCGTGGTGACATTCCCATAGCTAACTGCATGGAAACACACTCCAATATCTAGGAACATCATGTTGGTGTTGGTACTTTTCATTCACTGTGAGCAGGAACTCGATCTGTTATTTGGCAAACAGCATCTCAGATGGATTGGGGATTTACCTCTGACAACATACACTGTGGAAATAGGCCAACACACAGGAGGGGGATATGCCTAACCTGACTACATACTGTAAGTGCTGCTATACTGCATTCGGAGTAATGTTGGTTTAACAGGGAGTTGGGGATATGGCTGTCCTACATGTATTAATAGCTGCCATGTCAGTTCTATGTTTATGGGGACTCCCCATCTGTAGGGTCATCTGCAGACTGGACAGTGTGTGATGCCTTTTGTTTCATGTGTTACTCACAAAGCATGTATCTGTGAACTGCAGAAGGTAATGTGAGGATTGTAGTCTGTAGATGGTGAAAGCCATGACAGTTACTGACTTCATATCCCTCATTGGACATATGTTGCAGCAAACCCTGTTACAACAGTAAATGTATGACGTTATCACAGCAACATGTCAATACTGGCCCTGTGTATGTGCTTCCAGCCACACCTCTGTCAACCTTTGTACATAAGTCATGCATTAAGACGTGCATATGTGCTGTACACCATAATTAGTGTCATCATATCTGATAACCAGCCAGTGAGATATCAGACTGCTACACGTGTTATGTACAGTAGGGGTTATATTTGGTGACATAAGCTGGACATTCTGTGGTTGTTTGTACAGTACTGAGGTCTGTGTACTTATGGTGAATGTCGACAGTGTGTGTATTGTTAACATGTACCTTGGCCTGTGTACAGACTGTGGTAGATGTCATCATTCTAGGTCCCATCCTATCTGATGTTACATGCTGCTCCACTGTATGTTACCGTATTAGCTTACATGTTTGTAGGGCCATGCACACACATGTCCCATACCACAGACAAGCAACAGACCACACTGTGTAGGGGCCCAGTATATGTAGGGTTAGTGTGTGAGTGGCACATATGAGGATGGTGTTGAACAGATAGTCCATATACTGTAATATTATGCTAACTTACCATATGTGGCTGTGGCTGTGTTCACATTGGTTGTGGTTATGCACTTTCACACAGGTGTATCTTACCCTGTGCTGTGACATGCCTGTAGAACCTTCTATATATGCAGGTACATGTGCATTCCCCCATAGGTGATGCAGGCCAGTGTTCAGCCAGTCTGCCTGTAGCCTGCACAGTGCTTTGTTACATGCCTAGCAAATTAGTGTACTTACCCAGTGAGATGTCATGTCCAGATACTTGCCAGATGTACTGCTGCTGGGCCTCCCTTAACAGTCATGTATGTCAGACAGAGCGGTGGGATGCTGTACAGATGTATGTCAATATCTATTGGGTAGTATGTGCCCATGGCACCTCTGTACCAGCAGTTATTATGCATCAGGACAGACAGGGATGTGTGAATGCATAACCTATGGGGGCGAATGTATACCAGTCGTTATGTGTTATACCCATCTACATGGCTGTTAACATCCATATTGTCAGGCTTGGTCCACATGTTCTGCACTAGGGGGTTCTTTGTATACCTCTGGACTGTACAGAGTGTGTCAGAATGTCCACATCTATTGGCCAATATCTCTGCTGTAGTCCACAGGAGCATTACGAGCATGCAGTAGTACTGTACAATGATGTCCTTAGGATGTCTGTCAGTAGCCAATGGTGCACATGTGAAAAGCAGATGTGACCTCCCACACACACCATGTCTGTGAAGACAATCCCTATTACAGTAGCAATAGCGTACTAATATACCTGCTATACATACCTGACATCCCCTTGCACTACGAAGTTTGGACTATAGGGGCTGAGGTAGGGCTACAGCCCATGTTCAGGACATATGGTGAATATATATGTAAATATGATTATCCAGATATCTATAAAGATAATTACACATGTACATATTGACATATATAGATGGGTGTGTATATGTACATAGATATGCATATACACACTCGGATATGTACATCTACAGAGCATTATATGTTTACACATATACAGATAGTGATACATATGCACATATACATATACCATGCTGCCATTCCTGCCAGCAGTCCAATGCTGTTGTATCCCCCAGACATACGGTGGGGCTGGGGTCATATATGTGTGGGCTTCATCTACATAATACATGTGAGCCCAGTTCCCCTTCACAAGATTGAATATATGAATACTCAAAACTCATAAGCCCAAGCCCAAAATCTTGAGTATTCATATACTCGAAATTGTGAACTGGCACAAGAGGAAAGTAAAAACCACTTTTTCTAATGTTTTTGGAGGGGGGCTGTGCCCCCCTGCACCCCCCATACCCCCCTACTTAAATATACCAACTCTGAGATCGCACTACAGCAAAGGAGATGGAAATGTACCATTATGCACTATATGCATAAGTGCTCAACGGGACACTTTCCATTCCTCCGCTGAAGTGTGGTCATGAAACCTGAACATTAAGGAAGGAACAATACAGGGGGATCCAGCCCCCTACAAAAAGGTAAGTAAAACCCTTAATCTAATATTTTACACTTCCCGTTCACAATTTTGAGTTACTGAAACTCGAGATTTTGAACTCGATCTTATGAGTTTCGAGCTTTCAGTAATTTGATCTTGTGAAGGGGAACCATGTGCCCATATGCAGTCCAGAGGCCAGTGTATGCAACAGTGGTATATGGCCCTGTATTATTGAGTCTGGGGGGTGCATCATACATAACCTAGGCTGTTACAAAATGTGGGGGTATCAGGGGTGAGCTGCCTTAAGGTATCTGGACGTACAGTACCATACATTTCACCTATCTTGACATTACTTACATAAAGTGGGTTACTGCAGGCCTACTGTCTCCTGCCATACAGACTCTTCTGTTTGCCAGTGTGCCTGTGATGGTGTCAGTTATGCCTTGTTGTGTAACAGTTACATCCCATTTGGTCCACTGAAGTCTTTACCACCTAGTGATTGTATACAGAGTGTACATAGAGGATACTGAACTATACACCTGCATCACTTACTGTTGATTGTGTGGTATCCTGTGGCCCAGTCTGTCTTTACTATTGTACGATTTGAAGAGCTTGGCCTGGACAGCAACAGTTGTAGACCTTTCCAGACTACTGTATTAGTATAACTGTTTCACAGTTGCATTACTCTGTTTATATGGATGTCCATTTCTGCAGACCTGTGTGTGATGTTTTATCCTATGACCTCTCTGTGGGTGTATGTTGCAGGCAATGAATGTCATTTGTATGGGTGGCTCATCCAGTGGCCAGTTGTTAGGGTGTTAACTGTAGGCATAGTTGGCTGTTCCATATTGTGTGCACCTACTACATAAGTATCTTACTGTACATATCTCTGCATTTTTAATTTCTCCAAGTCTTTTGGGTTTCTAATACCATGACGGGAATGGACCCCATTCCTAAGTCAAAGTACGATTATAGTTCATGAAGTTAGTATTGTTTCACTCTTTGATGTTAGCCAAAAGTACTCTTCGCAGCACCAGCAATGTGCCCAGTAATTACTCCTGCAATTCGTATGGTGT
The DNA here is from genome assembly GCF_019279795.1 of Protopterus annectens. Taxonomy (NCBI): domain Eukaryota; kingdom Metazoa; phylum Chordata; order Ceratodontiformes; family Protopteridae; genus Protopterus; species Protopterus annectens. The sequence goes on from NC_056728.1 coordinate 899,323,364, forward strand.
TACATGAATTGGTAACATATCTAAATATGACTGTAAATTATTTTTTATAAGACCAGTTTCTCCTACTACTATTGGAACTGTCTGGGTATCTTTTTTCCACATGGCTCTTGTTTTTGCTGGCAGATAGAAGTATTTTATAACCCTGTGTCTCTCTGTATGCAAGACACTGTAGTCACTAGGTGTGGCGATTTCAATGATTAATGCTACTTTTGTCTTCTTTTCTTGGACCACTATATCTGTTTTTTTAGCACCTATCTTTTGGACTGTTGGTACTGGGTGATCCCATGTGATGTAAACATCATCATTTTCTATGATTCTCTGTGGCTCATGTTTCCAGTGTTTTTCAGCCACTTTGATACCATAATGTTTGCACAATCTCCAGTGTAACAATCTCGCCACATTATTATGCCTTTCAGTATACAGTCCCTCTGCCATTAGAGAGTCGCAACCAGCAATAAGGTGTGTGAATGTTTTCAATTCAGTTCCACAAAACCTACATATGTCTGTTTCTCCCACATGTTCAGTGGACTTAGTAAACCAGAGTGTACGTAGCCCAATATTAACCTTTCATTTCTTGATGTAAATTCACCTCTTCTTAACCATTCCCACATTTGTTCTTGATTAACATGAGGCTCTTCCAGAAGTTTTCTATACTTGCAACTATATTTATGTTTTTTTCCACATTTCTTGCCTTCTCACCTGATGCTTTACCTTATATTATTTCTTTTGTTTTTTAGCACATTTATTGCTGCCTGGTTTTTATCCACTTCTGGTTTAATTTCCATTCCTGCTTGCCATCGATATGCTTCTGCTAAATTAAGCTGAAATGTCATCTTAGATTTATTCTCCTCATGTTTCAAAATTTTCACCACATTTGGATCTTGTGAGGTCAGTGGGCAGCCATGGTGGTGCAGCAGTTAGCGTTGCCTCCTCATAGCAAGAGGTTCTCCGGTTCAGTCTTCGGCTGGGGTGCCTTCTGTGCGGAGTCTGCATGTCCTCCTGTGGGTCATGGGTTTCCAGGTGATCTGGTTTCCTCCCCCCCCCCAAAGAAGACATGCTGTGGGTGGATTGGACACTCTAAATTGGCCTGTGTGTGTGCATGTGTGTGTGCCTTCTGTGGAGGTTGGAGGTTGCGCGGGGCTGGCAAACACCAACACTCCAAAACCAATGATCCAGGAGTGGTGGACAGGTGATGGACTTGTGCCCCTAGAAGAAAAAGAAAGAAAAGAAGAAGAAGAATCTTGTGAGTCAGTAGATATGTGGTGTCCCCCATGATTGCAGACCTATTACATAAAATCAATTTCATTAGGCCTCCTTCAGAATTCTTGGGGGTGGGATATATCTTATGAGCATGAAGAATCCAGTCTAGCCAACACTTTTGGGACCAGTCAATCACTCCAAAACTATAAGTTAGGACAGGAAGATCAAACTGATTTATAGCTTGGATCTTGTTCCTAGGTGTCAATGCTGTTTTCAGGATTAATTTAAGTCTTCTGAAGTACTCCTTACTAAGCTTTATTCACATTTGTTCATGTTTTATTGCTGATCCTTCATCAATTCCCAAATATTTATACATCCCCTCTTGCTCAAGTTCTTTTATATCACATTCTTGTCCCAAACTGATGTTTTCCTGGTGCTGCAATTTTCCTTTTTTAAAGGTTGCATTTGGACATTTATCAATATCAAATGAAATTCCAATATCATCTGAAAAAGTTTTGACAACCTGCAGCTGTGCTTTCAGTTCCTCATCTGATGAGCTATACAATTTTAAATCATCGACAAAGAGAAGATGGGAAGTCATTAGACTGTGTTGTTTTCTAGAAGCCAGATTATAGCCATGGCCTAAGCTGTTAAGTAAACAGCTTAATGGGTTAATGGCAAGGCAGAATAGCAAGGGTGATAGAGAGTCACCCTGGAATATCCCCCTTTGAATATTTATCCCTGGGATAATAATCTGTCCTTTATTATGGCTTAATTGCAAAGTGGTCTACCATTGTTTCATAGTTACTGTAATGCAGTCAATCAGTGTAGGGTGTATCTTATACATTTTAAGCACTCTTTTATCCATGAATGTGGGATACTATCAAATGCTTTTTTGTAGTCAATCCATGCCATACTTAGGTTCTTCCCCTTCTTACAATTCTCCACTATAACTTTGTTTAACAACAAATGGTCCTGTGTTCCATATGACTTTCTTTTATTGCCCTTTTGTTCTACTGCCATAATTGAGTTTTCTTCTAAATGACTATAAACTCTGTTGGCATCAATCCCCATGTATATTTTGTACGTTGTCGGAAGACATGTTATTGGTCTATAATTTTTAGGATAGCTTGCAGGTCCACTCTTAAGTAAGAGCATTGTTTTTCCTGTTGTTAACCAGTGTAGTGTATGTTCGGGGTGCGCATATAAATAGTTCTTACTCATGCCTAAATCCTTGTGCAAAGAAGTTAATACTTTAAGCCAAAAGTTAGGTACTGGATCTGGGCCTGGGGTTTTCCAGTTAGAGGCTTTCTTCAACTTTATTTCAATCTGTCTGGCTGTTATTTAATTCCATTTCATATCCTGTACCTTTAAACTTCTTATTCTTTCCTTTACTTCTTCTATCTATTTAGCATCTTTGTTATGTTCCACAGGATCTTCATAGATACTTCTCCAAAATGTATCTACTTTCTCTTTTTTTCGCAGTCTATCAATTCCTTTTACCTTATTTCTCAATTCTCTATAAAACTTTTTTGGGTCATCAGTAAAGTGTTTATTTTGTGCTTTTCCCTTATATTTATATTTGTATCGTCTAAGTCTTTCCGCCTGTTTTGAAATGTTTAGTTTGTTATCTCCAATAGTGCATAATAGATCCTGGTCTGTTTTAATACTGTGCATTGCTTTTATCACATCTATCTTTCTTAATATTTTTGTTGATCTGTTCCCTCTTCTATAATCTTCTAACAATGACACTTCTTGTCTTAGCTGCTTGAGAGTTTTCTCTATTTGATATTTCCATGACAGTATTCGCTTTCGCCCCCTCTTTTCCCTGGCTACCCTATGTTCCTGAGGTAGAATTTTATCAGTTATTAATTTAGCAGCACAGTAATATATTCTGTTTACTTCTGTTATATCGCATGGATCTCTATGGACAGTCCTAATTACTGTGTTCATTTGTTTTATCAAGCTTCTGACTTTTGGGGTTTTATTAACCTTCTGCAGCCTATTTCTGTCATTGATCTTGATATATCTATCTTTGTCTATTAAATCAAGCAACTCTTCTCTTTACTCATTTTCTTCCATACTGAGGGCATGTCACTTATTTTCCATTTCCTGCGGGCATTCTATAGAAAGTCAATCGGTTGCAACGAGATGAAGAAAGATAAAAAATTCCAAATAAGCAACTAAGAAGTGCTTAAAAAAAGAGAACTTTAATTTAACAAATAAAAATAAATCAGATACAGCCAGTAAATCAAGTGCTTTCATCTCCAACCATTTGGAGACTTTATCAAGAGAGAGCATGCCCCAACTGCTAGTAAATTTATAATACAAAGTTAATTACTGAACCAATCAACATCCAGGGTTCATGAATAATTCATGAGCAATGACTATGCCTACAAAATGTCAAATAACCACACATAAAACTTTCATCATCCTAAATATTACCCACTATAATGCATATAAATACATAACTAAAAAATACATTATTAAAAAATCTAATAAAAACTCAACATTTGCTATATGTTGTACACCTCAAATAACCCCAATATATTATAGAATAAATGAATAAATACATGTATAAATACATAGGTTCATAGGTTCATAGGTTCATACTAGGCTATCTGCCCTAGGGTATTTATAAGCCTAACAAAACTCTGATGTCACCACAGGTTAAAATGTATTAGGAAGCTTTCAGGTCTACACCCTTCATCAGCACATAATCAGACTAACATTCTCCGCATTTAAATAGAAGGACAAATTCAGTCACATGATAAGCCAGCCATACAAAAACACAATGCTAACACCTTATTTGCATAAAAAACATATAAAAACATATGTATATAGAATATATAAGAAACAGCATCTATAAAAAGAATACATTCAACAAAATCCCTAAAAAATATATATATATAACATAAGGTCACAAAATCTCCTTACAAGATGATATATAATACAAAGATATATTTTGCAAAAATACATCATAAGCTTTCTTTTTGTCGCTTAATTAAAACAGGTTTCAAGCTAACAGTGCTGTTCAAGCCGGGTGGTTTATCAGCTTGCAACCGGACTATCCATTCATATTCTCTTAGCTGTAAACAATTATCAATATCACCACCCCTAATTCCTAATGTTAATACAGAGACAGCCCTAAACTTAAAACTATGCGCATCAGAGTTTTGTTTGGATTCTGTTTCTACAAGATTTCATGTTTTTTTGCTGTGGAACTTTGAGTTTTGGGTGCCACTGTAGTGTTGCAAGAGGACTATAAGCCAGCTGCCTAAGAAAGAACTTTCTTCAACTTTTTTGCTGATAAGTATGAGTTTAACAATTAAGAGACTGCTAACTAAGTCTTCCAATCCGTTGATGCAAGTAAATGCTGTTGAACCGGTGAAGAGTAATGATACCAGTAGCGTTACCACCTGTCCCACTTTGCGAGGGACAGTCCCTCTTTGGGCAGTTTTGTCCTGCGAAAAAATTGAAAAAATGGCAGATGTCCTGAGATTTAGAACAAAAATATTTCCTAAGTTTTCTTTAATAGTTTCATAAAACAGTTATTTTTTATCTGAAGCACCTAAATGTTATATGAAATAGCATAAGCAACTCAAATGCTACAAGTATAAGCTTTTATTTTGGCCAAAAGGTGATGTTCTATCCTTTGTACTGGTCATGGGTATGTTTTGCCCTGTAAAATCTGACATTTCTACAAGAAATGTCCCACTTTGTGCATTTGAAAAGGTGGCAACCCTAGATACCAGCAGAGACTTGAATGAATTTAACAAGTTAATGTTTGCTTTAGAAAAGAAGGTTCAAAGTTATAAGCATCTGCAATGGCAGAGGCTTAGTTTTGTTGCCTATCTAGATTTAGGTATTGTGCCACGGGGGTTACGTATCCTCAAGATGCCCTCGTATGGCAATACTTATCAGGAGCTTTTGGTGCAGTGGCAACAGCTAAATATAGAACTAAGCATGAATTATATGAAGCTGATGAACAACTACTTTGAAGGAGTTGAAAATACTTTAATGGAACAAATAGAAACGCTGGAGAGAGATGTGATGAAATTGCTTGATACTGATTTTTTAAATGAAAAGTATCAAGCTTTTAGACAGATGATGCTTTTAAAGAAATGTTCTTGTAATTCTTAATAGTCGAAACATATGCATTATTTTTATGTCTTGTATTCTAATTTGGTGATGCTACAATGGGAGAAAAAGTTTGTTATTAATTCAGTTTATTATCAACATTGTAAAATGTATGTGAGATTTTTGGATGATATTTTTATATTTTGGGATGGACCAAGTGAGATGATTAATGAATTTATAACTCACATGAATAATTCAACAGCCTTTTTAAGGTTCACCCATAATATTGATCCCAAATGAAATCTCTTATTTGGATGTTAAATTGACAAAAAATGCAGTCTTAAGGAATTTTGAGTCATATATTTATAGGAAGGAAATGTATTCAAACAGTTTTTTACAGTTTGACAGTAGCCATCCCTTCAAACAAAAAAGAGCAGTTGTTAAGGGGCAGTTTGTTAGAGCTGCTCGGATGGTGTCTAGTTTCGACTCTTTCTTGGATGAATGTGAACTGTTGAAAGATATGTTTCTTAAAAGAGAATATCCATTGGACTTAATCAACAACTTAATGTTGGAAGTAGTTAATAAGAGAGAGAGAGGGTTTTATCATGCTATACTGAATTCGGAGATGGTGCACTCTGGCAATGAAGGGAACAGGCATATGGTTTTAAATTTGAATGTTGGTTCTGTTAATACAGACAGCAATGTTAATGTGAATGTTATGACACCTGTTGAATAAGTGCAAGCAAACGGAAAGTTTCGTTCAGCTTTTATCACTTGTTATAATCTTGGGAGGTGGGTATACCTATTCGTACAAGACGTATATTGTTTGGGGCCTGTCAACCCCATTAACAGTGCATGTTGACATATATGATTTAGTTAATCTCCCATTGATATCTATGCATGTATGTCCATATATACCTATATGGATATATATATCTGCTTACATATATATAACTATGCCCGTATATACCTACATAGATATATATCTGCTTACATATATGTAACTTGCTGTGTATATGTAGATATATAGGTGTAGACATATATACATGTTGATGTAGGCATTCACATGAATATATATATATATATATATATATATATATATATATATATATATATATATATATAGATAGATAGATAGATCTACATATATAGATATGTTGTATCTGTTTAGATATTAATATATTTACACACACACATACATATAAATGTCAGAATACATTCTCTGTACTGTTGAATGACTGGGCTGGATGATATGTTTTTAAAAACATCAGAGTTATGTATATCTGGCATGGCTTAGTGGGAAATCACTTTGTCTATGGTGTGCAGGTTCTTGGGTTTGAGCCTTGCAGAGGCTGTTTATTTTGTTGCTGGGCAGATCAAGGGCTATTGGATACAGAGTGATTAAGACACTTTAAAGCAGTTGTAAGCGGGTTTGCACATGTTTGTGTGGAGGTAAGCACTGCTAACTTCCGGTTACAGTTTCTTATACTCAGTTAGCTTCTAAATTGCTTAACCAGTGTAGGCATTGCTTACCCCCATGCAAACAGGCTTAGACCCGGTTACTGCTGCTTAAAACTGCTTACTCCCGCGCTAATTTATTTAAAAGAAAAGAAAAAAGGATTGATAGCAAAGTTTTGAAAAAGGGGCACAGAGAGGGAAAGACAGAAGGGAAAATAGCTAGGGATGTGCAGGAAGGGTGTAGGGAAGGTCCATAGATGCCCATTTCTTCTACAGCAACAGCTGTGCATATACTCTGAATTTGGAGGTAGATTTGGACATTCAAACCCCTGGGAGAGGGGTGAGGACAACAATAATAAGTTGTGATGCCAATTAGACCAGATTACATGTGCCCAGTGGGCAGGTGCGTGAAATGGACAGCTATGTATGGGGCAAGATTTTTGTGGGAACAGATTTCCCTTTTTTCAGGTGAGCGTGGGATGTTGGGGAGGGGTAGTAGGTATATTTGTAGAGGTAGGTTGGGTAGGTTAACAGACAAGACAAACAAGATGCATACAGGGGTGGTATATGACACATGTGGAGGGAAACACCTTGTTGGGGAGGGGTGTTGGGATATCGGAAGCCCACAAGCCTTCTAGTAGTAACAGTGAGACTGAGGTCCCCATGCATGGGCAGTCACCACTGCACCTTCACAACCCCAAAGGTGGCTGTGCTGGGGGCTGAGCCACAGAGCCAGGCTGACTCTCTAATCATGACACCCGGTCCTCGAGCTGGCATAGAAGATCACCGAACTGCTCGTTGATTGCTCTACACACCACAACCCTGACCTGGCAGTGGGTGACAGATGCCTGTCTGCGCCCACTCCTGGGGAGTGAGCCCCATCCCCTAAGGTGGTGCAGGACCAACAGACAGGGAGGTCCGGGGTTGGGCCCCAGACATGCTGGTGCCCGGTGCCATGGCCAGCTGAGGTGGTTCAGGTAGGTCCTCTGGGACCGGCCTTCCCAAGCATGCTATAGTGTTTAGGTTTCATCATCATATATGGGTTAGTAATAGTAAACACATTCCAGGGTTAGGTATAACAGCATGCATAGATATTCCCATTAACATATAGCACATGCATGGGAACCATGAAATCATTTATCAAACAAATAGACATTATCAGAGTCAGTACATATCAGTTGGGGTGGGTATGTTGATTATTGTTTGAGATATGGTGGGGGAAGAGAAAGATGTCAATTAACAACTAGTATATTCCTGTAGACCACATTACTTTCCTAGTCAGTGCTGTTATCTGTACCTTACAAGTCTTACTACACTACCCTTTAGCCTTAGTTTGGACAGTGATATGGCTGTCGTCATCATTACACATGAACCGGTATTACCTGTAGTATACACCTCTTACCTGGTATACCTGTGGAGGGAATGTTTGTTAACACTAACTGTTTCTACACATACTCCTGGATTCTGGGTTGTTGTTTTGTACGTAGCTATCCAACTCTTTCTGCACAGACTCTGGCCATGTGTTGACCACATGCTGGTGTGCCAGGACATATCTAGAATATTGCCCTCTTCCACCTTTATTGACCTGACACACATATACATGCTTTCCTACACAGTTATATTATGTAGCACAGTGTGAGTGACAGTAACCAGTGATACTTTATTATTCAGAGAAACTGCCACACTCACAATTCCCTACAATACCAGAGTGAACAGTACCAGTACAGGTTATAATGGTCTGTATTTCACAGCACAGTGTTCATATCCAACATACCTGTGGGAGCAATGCTTGTTAGCACTACCTGACTGTTGCCACACAAAGTTCCAGATTACACATTAGTATCATGCACATACATCTCACTCTGTTACTGTACACACTCTGGCCACAGCTTGGCAGCATGGGAGTGTAGCTAGGACATACTTGACATATTACTCTCCTAACAGTTTCGGGGGTTGCTACAGTGACAGGTGTGTTGTCATGATGGTTGACAATCACTTGTATTCCCTGTTTGCTAGCTACACATCTGGGATCATCCCACAGACTTACCAGGGGAACAGGGGGACAGGCAGCAGATATGGGCACATATACTGGACATTCTGGCCTCATGTGTACAGTTGTGGGGTATGAATCTGTATGCAGTCTAATTCCACTCCCAAGATTCACATCATGGCTGTGTCTGCTACAACTTAAACACTGTCCATCACAGTTTTGTCTGCTATATAGATATTGATATACATCTCCTGTCTGCTTTCTGTTTTATTAATCCCCTGTGCTTTTGCATTCTGACCTTGTATTACAACACTCATACAGATTTCCTAGACAGTTTTATGTTGTAGGACAGTGTGGGTGACAGTGATGTGTAATACCTCATTATTCAGAGCAACTGCTTATCATTCTTGTATTTCTGGGCACAGTGTTGGTATCTGACAGAACTATGGGAGGAATGTTTATTAGCACTACCTGAATGTTCCCACACACAGTACCAGGTTCCACATTACTATTATGCACATACATCTCACTCTGTTACTGTACACACTCTGACTACAGCTTGACAAGTTGGGGTGTAACTTGGACATACATGGCTTCTTAGTCACATAAGGTAATGGGGAGCTGCTAGTGTGCCAGGTTTATTGTCATAGATGTGTGTCAATCAGTTGTATTTCCTGTTTGCTACCTATACATATGGGATCATCCCACTGATTTCCCAGGGGGACAGGTTGATAGGCAATAGATATGGGCAACTTTAATAGACATTCTGGACATATCTGTAAAGTTGTGGGGTATGATTGTGTATGCAGACTACTACCGCTGGCAGGATTCGAACCATGGCTGTGTGTGTTAAAAAAAATCTCAGTTGCATGTGCTATTCGATTTTTGTTGTCTGCATTTTCCCTGTTTACTGTCTGTGTGTCTCTCAGTTGTACTAAATGGCCTCTGGGGATTACACCTGTCATATACAGGCATTCTTACACATAGGTTCATAGGTTGGTACTAGGCTATCGGCCCTAAGGCCTATGCAAGCCTAGCCATAACAATTCCCTGGAAATTTCTTCCCACAATATTTACTTCTCTGGGTCCCTGTCTAGCAGGGCAACTGACATGATGCCCGGGGTGAATTTCCTATCTCCCATCCAATCATCAAGGTTCCTTTTGAAGAGGGCCAATGAGGCGCTCTTCTTGACATGTATGGGCAGTCTATTCCAGAGAATGGGGAGTCTCTGGGTCAGGAACCTATCCCACCAGCATGTTTTGTTCATTGCGATGATAAGGATTAGATCCCTGGAGCGTGTGGCTCTGAGGGATTGGGATTTTTTTAAGTGGAGCATGTCCAACAGCTCAGGGTTTGACATGGCCTTGTATGTTAAGCAGAGATTGCCTCTGAGTAGACAATATGCCACAGAGTATAGCTGGAATTTTTTTAGACGGTCAGCATATGGCATCTGCTTTAGGCCTCTGATTCTTTTAGTGAGGTATTTCTGTGGCCTTTCCAGCTGTTGCAGATGTCTTGTGAGGTACATACCAAATGGGGCATTATACTCCATAATGGGTCTAATGAGGGATGAGTACAGTGGGACAATGACCTCTTTTTTTTGGATGAAAACCCTTAGTGATGAGGTGTGCCACATAGAAGGATTTCCTGACTGTTGTGGTGATGTGGTTATTGAAAGTGAGACCACTGTCCACTTGTGTCCCTAAGTCTCTCATCACATTTTCGATGTTTAGTGTCCTGCCACCTATGTGGTAATTTATGGGTACATGTTTTTTTCCAAAGGGGATAACTATACATTTCTTGGCATTAAGCTTGAGCCCATGACTCTGGCACCAGGCATCTGTTTCTCTAAGGCCCTTTTGTAGAATATCCACATCATTTGGGGATTCTATAATGGCTCCCAGTTTGCAGTCATCTGCAAACTTTGTTAGCCAGAGTTCCTTAGTGTTGGCTTGTACTTTAGAGAAGTAGATGCCAAACAAGAGTGGTCCCAGGACTAAACCCTGAGGTACTCCACTTGTCACTTGTCTGGAGCTGGATTCGGAGTCTGCTACTTTTACAGTCTGGGTTCTGTCAGTAAGCCAGTTGGCAACCCATCAAGTGACGTAGGGATTTATGCCCAGCTTAATAAGTTTATCTATGATTCCAGAGTGGGGGATGGTGTCGAAGGCCTTGGCGAGGTCCAGATAGGCTGTGTGGACCACCTTACCCTCGTCTACAGCTCTGAAGACTGATTCAAAGAAGTCAATCAGATTCAGGAGACAAGATCGGCCCTTCACAAACCCAAACTGGGTGGGGTCCAGTGTTTGAAGGTTGCCAATGTCTTTGTTTATAAGTTCCATGATAATGCGTTCCATGCCCTTGCAGATCAGGCTTGTCAGACTGATGGGACGGTAGTTCCCAGGATCCAAGGTGAATCCTCCCTTGTGGATTGGGATAACTGTAGCTGTGCGCCACTCAGTGGGCATGAAGCCTGAGGTGAGGCTTTGATTAAACAGGACACTTAGGTGGGGTGCCAGTTCATTTTGTAGTTCATGTAGTACACAGCCTGGGATGTCATGTGGTCCCATGGATGCTGTATTCATAGCTTTGGAGAGTGCTGTTTCTACCTGTGTGGCTGTGATTATCGGAATTTGGCAATCTTTTGGTATTGAGATGGGCCCTTTAGGTGGTGAGAGGGGGGGTGAAGTTGGCACTAAATTGATCTGCCAGGATATTGGCAATATCCTTGGGATCAGTATATTTAATGCCATTCTGCTGTAACTCAGAGCATATCTGAGCATTGCCATTTAGATTCTTGACATAACAATAGGATGCCTTGTGGTTGTCTTTGGAATCTTTGGCAATTTTATTTTCGTAACTAGCTTTTGAGGATTTTATGAGGAATCTCAGTTTCTTTCCGAGGATGGTGAGGGAGTTTTTTTGCATCCTGGGATTTTCCTCTTTTCTGCAACAGTTTCTTCCTTCTGTTGTATAGTTTGTTTATAGCAGGGGACCACCAGATTGGCTTCCTTTATTTGGAGAAGATCATCTTGGTTCTATTTGGGATGGCACGATTCATGCATGAGTGGATGTGCTCATACTGTGCCTTAGTATAGGATTCTGCAGTAGAACTTCCAGATCCCGTCTGCGTGGGTGTTGTGAAGTTTGTCACTTCTGACTTCAGTAGCATGAAGTTGGCTTTGGAGAAGTTTTTTAAGGAGGTTTCCTTACTGGGGGGTGGGGGTGGGATGTGGATGTCAAGGGTGATTTATTTATGGTCAGACCTGACCAATGAGGGGATGACCACTGGTATGGAGCATCTGTCTCCCATGTTGGTAATGACCAGGTCTAGGATATTGAAGCCCCTGGTGGGAAAATGGATTAGTTGATCCAGGGCATTGGAAAAGGAGTTGGTACCTGAGTAGTTTTCCCAATTAATGGCAGGGTAGTTGAAATCACCCAGTAATAGGGTGTTTGGTTGCATCTTAATATTTTCCAGTATGTTTAGGAAGGTTTAGTGAGAATCTTGGGGTATGGTGGGGGATCTGTAGCAAGCTACAATTTGGATTGCAGTCTTACCTAATGTTAGTTGCACCTGGAGAATTTCAGATGCATTGTGTTGGGCAACTAGCCTGGAGGTGTGAATATCCTTGGTGAATATGGACACTCCTCCACCTTTAGTGTTTCGGTCCTGGTTTTGTGGCCGAAAAGTGTGGTAAGAATTGTAGCCTGGTATTGCAGGGGTGCTCTCTGGAGCCTTGAACAAGGTCTCAGTCACTGCACAGATATCGATGTTCTCCATTTTTAGGAGTGCCTCGAGAGTGTGCATTTTGAGGTTTAGACTTCTAGCATTGAGTAGCATTACCATCAGATTTTGCATGCTTGTATAAGTTACGGTGGTGGTTTTATCCTTTGAACCTTGCCTAAAAAAGGCACTATAGGAGTGGCAAGAGCTTTAGCCAGTAACCTGAATCCTAGGGGTGACAGGTGCAGACCATCTCTGGCAAAGCATCATGGTTTGTTGATCATGTCTTCTCAGACAGACAAATACTGGATCCCCTTTGTATGACACCAGAAGCTTAGCCAATTGTTGAAGTCAATCATTTTGTCCTTATACTGTGGTATCATTCTGGGCGAAGGCAGGATGCTACTCAGGGCTAGGGTCATACCTGCCTGGGTCACATGATCCGAGAGCTCTTCCATGTCTCTTTTCATGTAGTCCAGGGAGGTACGTCTCAAGTCATTCACTCCAGCATGGACAATGACAGAGTTGTATTTGTACTTATTGTGGAGTGACTTGAGTGCATGCATTATGTGGTGGATCCTGGCACCTGACAGGCAGCTGACTGTAATTTTCTTCTTGTTCAGCCTGGTGAGTGGGACATCAGTGTGCCTGACTATAGAGTCACCTATGACTAAAGTGTTGGGTACATTGTCTTGCCTTAGGGGCTGTTGTTGGGTGGCACACTGGTGTTGTGAGCTATGTGTCACTTTGGTTGTGACTGGTGTTTGCTTGCGTTTCGGCTTCGGAGGTCCTTGTTGCTTGGGCAGGTTAATGTTAAAGGCCTCTGCATATGTGGGTTTAGTGTTGCTATGTGTGGGTGTTGATGGTGTGGGTTTTGAAGGGCTATGAGTTGCTAGAGGTGTACTGCAGGTGTTAGCCTTCTCCTCTTGACTGTCTAGCACAATCTTGACCGGAGAGAGCTTTGCTTCCAGTTTGGCTATGTAAGTCGCAGGTTGTAGTGTTGGGTGGTAGGAGGAGAGGATTGTCTGTGTACATGAGGCAGTTACCGCATTGTCCCAGTATGCCCAGATTCACCAGGTGGACAGGAGAAATCACCGGAAGCTGACCCTTGGACATGCCTGTTTAGGTGCTTTTTTGTAAAGTTTAAGAGCTGTTTTCCCTTACCTTTGCCAGGGACTTTGCAATTGTAGGCTGTTTAGTGCCTATGATTTATTTCTCCTTATTGACAAGGAGAGCTGAGTGCTTGTATCAGTTTCAGGCTTCCTAGTGCTTTCCAGCAGGTTCTAGAGCAAGTGCTAGTCACAGGGGTTCAGATTTTAGTGCTACTACTGAGAAACCAGCTAGTTTTAAGAGAAAATTTGAAGAGCAGACTTTCTGGCACCTGGAATAGTTTAACTGTAGCCTCGCAGTGCTGCACGATGTGAAAAATGCTCAAACACATGTGTTTTTAAGCTAGAAAGTTGAAAGGGATTAAAATCAGCCCAAAAAGGCTAATAAAATTACAATTTCAGAGCTGGAAACCACTCCTTTAGCGTTAGATAGGCAGTACAATGCTCACCAGTCCCACTGGTAGGCAGTAGAACTTCCCTCTACCACAGCAAGGTCTGGATAGCTCTGAGCACAGAAAATAAAGTCCTGAGACAAGCAAAGCCTGGGATATGGACTGGCTAGAAAAGGTGTGACACGAGCAAACAAGATAGTATGTATGGTGCACTGTGTGGGTAACAGTGCTTAATACAACAGTACTATTACATGATTGCAAATTTACATTATCAGATGATACCAGAATATACACATGCATTCCAGCAGTTAGACCTGTTTTGTCAGGATATTACCCTTTTATTGACATACAAACAATATGAGATGCTAGCTGCCATATTCTCTAGTGTATGCAGCACTTGCCTTGAACAATACAGGTTTTATACTAGCAATTAATTTATTACTTCTTCTTTTATTTTTATTTCCTATGACAGTAAATGCATGAATATTACTGACCTGCCAGATGTCTGAACCTCACCAAGCGGCTAATGTGGGCCTCCTGGTTCGCGGCTCACTCCGTTCAGCTGTGGGGGACATAAGAGGAATATTTGGCCGTACCTATCCATGATATACCTGAGCTGGCAATCATTACACACATACTGGGGTGATACTTACACATGTCTGGAACATCCCCTGATGGTCTTGCCTCTTGGAGCCACTCCTCCAAGAGGTCCCCCTTCCGCCGCTTCAGGTCGGCAAAGTGGTGCTCAACCTGCTCACCAGTTCTGGGTATGCCAGTGGCACTGGTGAGGTCATGGGCGAGACAGTCCCAGGCCTATGCCTTATACTGGGAGCCCTGGTACTGGCCCTGCAGCAGTCTCTGAGTATGGTCTTTAACTAGGAGTCCTGCCATGACCTTGGACTCCTGGATGCACTAGCTCTGCGCCCGGAAGCGCACTCCTTCTCCCCTTACTGCCATAGTGCCTGCAAGGGGAAGCTACAACTAGTTATGAGATGTATTCCTGCCTCTTTGGTTTAAGTAGGGCCTATTTCCCACACTTTTCCATGATTGGTCAGTTTTGAAAAGGCTAATCTATAGGCAAACCTGCTTACCTAAGGTTGGCATTGTTTAAAGGGGTATACCACTGGGCACAATGAGTTAGCTGGTCTATACATTGCGCACACCTCCTAAGCTGGTCTGTACATTACACATTCACTGTAATGCCTTTTTGGCATTGTGTTATTATTCATTACACCTTATATGTATGCCTAGTATCCCTGATTGATGTGTACGTACTCTGTGGGGTCCTTGTGTTTTATTGGGGACTTCAACACTCTATTACAATTACACCTCACTTCTGGGCTTACTGCTGTACTCCAGTTAACATATTTATGTTATTTAGTGGGTTATGGCACATATGACTATATACTGATGCCTTTCACAGGTTTAGTTTGGTTATACTATGGTGAGGACTTGTTTGCTACTACCTCATTCTTCTGTACTTCTGTGATGGTTTGTGGATAGCTATTGGGACTATTGTGTATAGTGTCCTGGGTTTGAGACCTGCATGGCTGTTTATTTTGTTGATGGGCAGAACAAGGGCTATTGGATACAGTGATTAAGGCACTTTTGAGCAGTTGTAAGCAGGTTTGAGTGACGGTAAGCACTGCTAACCTGCCGCTACATCTGCTTACACAGTGTTAGCTTTAGAATTGCTCAACCAGTGTGGGCATTGCTTACCACCGTGCAAACGGCCTTAAGCCTGCTTACTAGTGCTTAAATGTGCTTACTACTGCTTATTTGTGCTTATACCTGCTTATTAGTGCCTTATTCATTATGACACTGACACCTCACATGTGCATTTACTGCAGTACTTCAGTTCATAAATATTTGTTATTTAGTGGGTTATACAACAAAAATATTGGTCATAATGTGCTTTGCCATGTAAAATGGAATATGCTGCAGTAGAACTCGAACCAGGAATGCGTGCTCATAAGGCAATTGCTCTGCCCACTACACTATTGCTATGCTGCTTCATTTGCATATATTTTCCTTGTTATCCTGTTCAGCCTTTTAAGCTGCTTTAACCGTAGCTAAGTGATGGGCACACCCGTGCACCTACAGTTATCTGTAATCGGATTTAAAAAAAGGTGTTTCTTCATTTTATTTCTACATTCTGTTGCTGTTATACACAAGGGGGACTGTTGGTGGGGATATGCGGTCACCTGTGAGCGGTCTCGCTCATTGCATACCACTTTCTGCTGTTCTACATTGTGGGGGCATATTTATTTTGAGAGCTCTGCTCCCAGACATGCCCCCTGCACTCTTACACGCTCCATGTAAGCCTAGGAGCTCTGGCAGCATGCCTCATTAATATGCATGGCGCTGCCGTCCTGCTCCTAAACGGTCACTTCTGTGCAGGACTTAGCTAGTCCTGCACGGAAGATTAGTAAATCCGGGGGATAGTTTATATTAGTTAAAAGAAAGACAGTTTTGTTGGAATACATTATTATGAAACAAATACACTGATCATTCAATCAATTAAATAAAACTGTAAGTCACAGAAATGTGTTTTTGCTGGGAAAAAATGACCTTGTAATGTTCACACTTACACAACTGCAGATATAATAACTCTGAGACTGCACAACAATGTGGAAATGAGAAGCTTCCTTAAACCCACATTTTGCTATCGCTTGCTAATCCACATACTTTGCATTCAGTGAAACGGGCATCAGTGAAACATATAGCACATTCTTGTTTTAATGAATGAAAGACTTTGACACAACAAATTGAACCCATGCAGGAGAGCGTACTCAAGTGCAACTTGGATCTATGAATGGAAGTAGAAAATTTACCCCAGGACTGCCTCCTGTACAATTAATGGACAGAGGCAGCTTCAAAATGCTTTATCCCATGCATGTGTCTCCCAAAATTATTTGTGGTATGATTCCAGTTATTCTTATTAAGGTACTATATAATTATTGACTATGGGATGGGTAAGGCCAATCTCTAACCAGATAGGATAGGTTAATTCGAGCACAGACAGGAAATGGACTAGGCTTGAAATGGCCCTAGAGGGCAGTTAGCCTTTACCAATAAAGCTATGAGCCTATGAGAAGACAATGTGATATACTTGTGCTTCATTTCCTCTGTATTGTGTGTGTTTTACGTGTGCTTCATTTCCTCTGTATTGTGTGTGTTTTACATGTGCTTAATTTCCTCTGTATTGTGTGTGTTTTACGTGTGCTTCATTTCCTCTGTATTGTGTGTGTTTTACGTGTGCTTCATTTCCTCTGTATTGTGTGTGTTTTATGTGTGCTTCATTTCTTCTGTATTGTGTGTGTTTTACATGTGCTTCATTTCCTCTGTATTGTGTGTTTTACGTGTGCTTCATTTCCTCTGTATTGTGTGTGTTTTACGTGTGCTTCATTTCTTCTGTATTGTGTGTGTTTTACGTGTGCTTCATTTCCTCTGTATTGTGTGTGTTTTACGTGTGCTTCATTTCCTCTGTATTGTGTGTGTTTTACGTGTGCTTCATTTCTTCTGTATTGTGTGTGTTTTACATGTGCTTCATTTCCTCTGTATTGTGTGTGTTTTACGTGTGCTTCATTTCCTCTGTATTGTGTGTGTTTTACGTGTGCTTCATTTCTTCTGTATTGTGTGTGTTTTACGTGTGCTTCATTTCCTCTGTATTGTGTGTGTTTTACGTGTGCTTCATTTCCTCTGTATTGTGTGTGTTTTACGTGTGCTTCATTTCCTCTGTATTGTGTGTGTTTTACGTGTGCTTCATTTCCTCTGTATTGTGTGTGTTTTACGTGTGCTTCATTTCCTCTGTATTGTGTGTGTTTTACGGTGCTTCATTTCCTCTGTATTGTGTGTGTTTTACGTGTGCTTCATTTCTTCTGTATTGTGTGTGTTTTACGTGTGCTTCATTTCCTCTGTATTGTGTGTGTTTTACGTGTGCTTCATTTCCTCTGTATTGTGTGTGTTTTACATGTGCTTCATTTCCTCTGTATTGTGTGTGTTTTACGTGTGCTTCATTTCCTCTGTATTGTGTGTGTTTTATGTGTGCTTCATTTCCTCTGTATTGTGTGTGTTTTACTTGTGCTTCATTTCTTCTGTATTGTGTGTGTTTTTAATATGGAGTTTGCATTAAACTG
This sequence comes from Protopterus annectens, assembly GCF_019279795.1. NCBI lineage: Eukaryota > Metazoa > Chordata > Ceratodontiformes > Protopteridae > Protopterus > Protopterus annectens. The sequence goes on from NC_056728.1 coordinate 899,341,460, forward strand.
TATAATGATTGCCATTCTTTGCCTACTATACACTGGGCAGCATTTGTTAGTGTGTATGCTTATAATCCTTGTGCTTTGCTTCACGATCCCTGCATCCCCACAAGTGAATATTCCTCAAGGCTTACCTGAATTGTGCATTTATGCACCTAAGGGCAGTAATGACACTGCTACACTACAATGGTGCAGTGAATTGTTTTAATCTTCATTATCATTATCAATGATACACTGTGAATATTAGGGCTGCAATTTATTTCTAATTTTTTGGGGATAATTGTATCTGCAGTCAGTGCTGAAGCTAGTTGTTAGAGCAGAACAGATGTGGAAGACCAGACCCAGACTGAATTTATTTTTTCTAACAAATATACTTGATATTTGTTGTATTATATAGGAATGTAGTTTCTAAAGGCCTCTGATGGGTAACCATTTGACATGTTAAATCCAGAGCTGTTGGACATGCTACACCTAAAGAAATCCCATTCCCTTCGACCTACATGCTCTATGGACTTAAACCTTGTCACCACAATAAACAGGACATGCTGGAGGGATAGATTCCTGTCCCAGAGACTTACCATACTCTGGAACAAGCTACCCATCTATGTCAAGCAAAGTTCCTCATTAGCACTCTTCAAGAAAAATCTTGATGAGTGGATGGGAAATAGGAAATACACCCCAGGGATCACTTCTGTGGTTCTGATCGACAGGGGCACAGTAAATTATCTTTCCTTGGTGGCGTAAGCCAGGGAACCTTGTTGGCTAGGCTTACTTAGGCCCTTGGGCCAATAGACTAGTACCTACCTATGAACCTGTGAACCTGTGCTGGGACTTGCTACACAGAGACTGAATGACCATAAAAAAAGGACTTATGTATGCTAAGTCAGAGGTGACTATTTCTTGGAATATTCCCTTTTCTCTGAGGTATGGCAACCTCAGAGTTGGTATATATATGTTTGGCAGGTGTGTGTGTGTGTAAAAGTTTAAGGGAGAAGAGAGATTTCTTAAGATTTTCTCTTCTGCTGTAGTTTCATTTTTTCCAGCTTGTCAGCGCCCTGATGTCTATAGCTGTGTGTGTGTGTGTGTGTGTGTGTGTGTGTGTGTGTGTGTGTGTGTGTGTGTGTATGTGTGTGTGTCTGTTTGGTTTTGTGCTCATTGATTATAGTTTTCTGTCCAAACCACACAATGAAAGATTATTATAAATTGGGGCCTGTAGCAAAATACAAGTAAAAGCAAGAAGGTAGTGTTTGTCTGTGTTTGATATGTGACCTTGAACTACTGTATTCTTTTAGGTAGTGCAACAGTGCTATCTTGTGTATATAGTGATAAAAGGTGCAGTGCCATCACTAGAATCAGTTTCCTGTCTTGGGTCTGAGAAGTGTGGAAAAAGTGAAACTTAATAAACAGTGTCAATATTATCTTCAGGCCATGCAAAGTGACTTTCAACCACATGTTGTCAGTGAAAAGACAGTTTACTTTTGTTATAATATTTGGAGATTAAAATGGAGTCAGACTCTATTTTTTCACCATCCCTGTTACCTGTTGGTTTGCACTTTCAGATTCATTTACTGTTATTTAATGATATGACTTTTTGACCAGTAATGTCAGTTTTTGAGCCCTGCTCATAAACATAAATGAGCCTTTTCCTTTCTTCTCTCTTCTGATCTTCTTATGTATGAGCCAAACAAAACTGCATTTGTATGAAGAGCAGCACTCTAAAGCCCCCAAATCCTCTAAATGATCAAGTTTCTGGAAGCTCACTGGTGACCACCAATGGAAATCTGTATAGATTCATGCCCCATTCTCTTATGAAACTACCATATTTCAAGCTCAGCTTCCATGGAGAATAAACTTTGCTGGTTTGACCTGGTATCACCCTCTCCTTAGCTGTTTAACTCTCCTAGAAATATATAGTTTTGACACTTATAACCCCAAGTCAACTATCAGTTCCCCCTTTAACTAGTGTCAGTGTTCAAGTTCCCTCTTTAACTATATTTTTGCTGCCACATGGTTGATGCTGTGACCAGTATAACTGCAATTTCCTGCTTCATCTATTCATCCATATCATTATTATGTAAAAGCTATGAACCAGTGAGCCATTTTTAAACATGACTAGGATCAAAGGGGCATGTAAATAACATTTAAAATTAAAATATATCAGCATATGACAGATACAGATGATGTTTTTAACAATAAAGACTGTACAGTATCATACCTGATATACACTGCCCAATGTAGTAACACTACACAGATACTAGCTTTCAGTCTCTTCATTCTAGAGCCTTACAATCAATGTCAGTGTTCAAGTTACAGAAGTGCTCATACACTGTAGAGAGCTGGAAAAGTTAAAGCCTCATGTGACAGTATGCATTTTTATAGCATGCCTGAGTCAAATGCACAAAATTGCAAAGGCTCTGAAAGGGCTGATGAAGTTTTATTTCTGTGGGTGCACATTTCATACTACTTACTTTATATTTTAATGTAATTACTGGGTTACATACGTGTATATATAGTACCTTGTTACTATCAACTACAGAAAGTTTCATAATAAGGTGCCGTTTCTGGTTCCATGGCACAAAGGAGTATTTTCCCTACATGCAGCCAAGGCAACTGAAGTTTGATTAGCATCCCCAGCACGGCAAAAGTGAAGCATGAAGGGAGATTGCAAAGGAGTTTGGGGTTGCAGATGCTTGACTAGCAAAAGGGATGGTATAATTTCTCTGAGGAGACTGGAAAAATACCTCCAGTGCTTCAAGGCTGGTGTGTGTGGCTGTTTATGGATAACATCCATTACATTAGAATGGAAATCTCAAGTGTGGATAGCCCATTGAATGCCTTCTTCCCTTCATAACTGAACAGGGCTATGTGGCCACAAAAGGAAAACATACATTATCCCCTTATGGCTGCCTCAGTGATGGCCCCTGTAAGCTGGCCCTTGCTCCAGTGAAGGGGAACAAATTTACCTGTTGGCTGTGAGGGGAGAATGATCAGCAGAAGGTGGTTATCTTCATCATGTAAATTAAATGAATATGTGTTTTGTGCACTCTGTATGGAGTCATTTGCCTTCTTTTCTCATATGTAAAGCAGGTTGTAAAGGTTGCATATGTAAAGGTTGTGAATGCAATATATTGCTTTAATGCCAGAAATGGAATGAAGAATTAGAATGGCATAAATCCATATACTCGTAGTATAGTGTAGTATAGTAAAGTATAGTATTATGGGGGAATGTACAGAATAGGCATAGTTCATTTTATTCTGAATAATATTTGTATTATTTAAGTACTGTGTTCATCAGCCATCTTATGTCCGTGTTCATGTTCATAGAGCACTAAGTGTTAGGGTAATGTAAAAAAAAAATCATTAACTGTTCACTTATGGCCTGGGTGACTTTATGAGAGACTATGATACTGAGGAAAGCATAGATGTAGTGTTTATCTTGCTAATGTGAGTTCAAACACTTTACCAAGAATGAGTCTTCTGGCCAGTCTGTAAAGCTTTGAGCTCCTTCCTTTCAGCTTGTATGTCCTCCCTTAGCATGACAGCATGTGCTGGTATAAGAAAGATGTAAGAGCACACAAAAATGAGAGCTTTCTTGCTGAAAGGGGAAACTGATGCCTGAAGCTCTCCAACAGTTAGGTCAAATCTAGCAGATATTGTCATGTCAGGAGGGCAAAGATAAAGTAGGCTACCCCCTGAGGCAAGGAAAGAGGAGGAAGATAAGGGGAAGGTGGGAGGGTGCTAATACTGCGGCTGTGATCTATTCAAACATCTACTGTTATGGTAGGTTAACTTACACAACTGTACTATGTTCTTCATTAGACCACTGTTGCAGTAGCTGTAACTGTATGGGATGATTACCATAGCTTAGAAGAAAGTATAGATGGAGCAGGAACAGAGTCCAGAAAACAGTGAAGGATGGCTTTTACAAATCCAGCTCTAGCTGTCGAGACTAAATCAGTTTGCAGTGCTTAATAAAGGTGTACGCAGAAGAGCAAGTAACCATCTCTAAGACAAACTTACAGTCACCCCTTTCTGAAAAGCCTCAGAAGTAGTCAGAGCTCTAGTAGAGTGAGGCATGATTTCTGAGGTGGATTTTCCCATGGTGAATATAACAAAATTTGATAACCTGAGGCAGGTATCTAGGTATAGTTGGATTATAAACTGTTTGTCATTTCTTTTTGCCATCAAAGGATACAAAAAGTTGACTAGATTTTATCCTTTATCTCATCCATTTAAAATCTCAGTTATTTGTTGGCATTAAATGTATGCAGAATGTTTTCTCCTCTGTTTTGGAGTTCAGGATAAAACACAAGGAGATGAATGGTAAATTCAGACGTCACCTTTGGCATAAAATATGGGTTGGTTCTGAGACTCATCCTGTCCTTTTATTTATTTAGTTAAATATATTTAAATATAAAAACAATAAGTAAGTATTTACATATACATTTTCCTTGTGGAAACTCAAGAAAGGATGAATAGACATAACATAATAATTCAGATACTTGCCAAGTAGAAGCCAGAGCAATAAGCAAAGCAGTCTTCCATATCAGACATCTTAAAAAAAGCATTGTCTGCAGGTTCAAAAGGAAAGAGAGAGGACAGCAAGACAGTTAACTTCTCCAAAACAAAATTAATATCGCAAGGAAGTGCCACTTTTTTAGAGGACCTTTTAAAACCACATTTCAAAAAATGATTAAACTGATATGAAGAAAGGGAGATCCAAAGACAAAAGTGGAAATGATGGAAAGAAGCTGCTTTATAGAAGTGTCCTGAAGAACCAGAGGATCAGCTGGTTGGGATGGAATTTGTTCTCTTTTATGACTTCAGCTAGAAAATCTTTTCCATTTTGCTAAGTGTAATCTCCTTTCAGCATGTTTCCTAGCTTTCTTTAATACCTATTTCACATTCTGAGGAAAAAAACATGCCCAAATGGGATTAAATTCTATCATCCAAACTGTTGTGTGGAGATTTTGAATGTTGGTTTAGATTAAAGATCCTGTGTCCTGCGTGAGGAGATCCACCCTGTGAGGACATTTTGGTAAATACTCTTGACTAGATGATAAAGAATTGAGAACCAATGTTGTCTGGGTCAAAAGGGAATTACCAGAAGCATCTTTGGCAAGTCCTACTTAATCTTTTAGAAGAATTTTGTGCATCAGAGGAAATGGGAGAAGACACTGAGAAACATTCCCATCCATGGTAAACAAAATGCATTGCCTTTTTGCAAGGTGCCCTGGAATAGAAGTGGTTTATCTGTCTGTTGAGAAAAGAAGGAAATAGATCTACTTGGATAGTTCCTCACAGATGGGCAGTGTCTTTGAAGACATCTGGGAGTAAAAGTAAAACTTACTCATTAGAGTCTATCCTAGATCTGCTCAAAGTGTCTCCTACTGCACTCTGCTCTGACAGAATGTTTGTAGCCAGTAGAATGAGGTTGTTCTATACTGACATTTCCAAGGCAATCATGGCTAGTCAGCAAAGGAGGGCATAAATGTGTTCCCTGTTATTTGTTGAAATACTACATCACTGTGGTATTGCAGATTATTACTAAATGTGGTCTGTGGATCCACAGATGACTTAAGGCTTTGATAGCGTTTATTAAAACCATTATCTCCTTGAGATTTTTATGATTGTCCTGAAATAGGGCTCCTGTATGTCCCCCCCCACATGTGATGCCTGAAGCATCTGTTGTGACTGACTGACCAAGATAAGGGGAAGAAAATGTGAGCCCTGGATTTAAAGATACGAATGGCCCACCATAGGAGTTCATTTTTGATGAAACTGAGTATTTGAACCTGGTAAAACTATGGATTAAGCTGCTTAATTATAATGGATTTGAGATACCATTTGATCTTACTCACGTGTAGTCTGGCAAATGAAACCATTAGGATAGAGGAAGCCATGAATCTCACAATTTTTAGAACCTCTTTTGTAATGCACATGGTCTGAAGTGCCAGATTTTAGAAACTGAGCTTGAGGAGATAACACTTTCAGATTTAGGTTGAGCCCCAGACTACTGAAAAGTTTATGGTGAACTGAAAACAGCTAATTTGTCTTGATAGAGCAGAGATGAGGTAAGTGTTCAAACATGGAAAATATGGATGACCTGAAGTCTGCAAAAGTCTGTAAATGAGGCCCTGTATTTTGTGAAAACTGCCGGTACAGTGGAAAGACCGAAAGACACAGATGGAACTGAAGGTGTAATGTCAAGGAAAAGAATTTTAGGAAATGCTTGTGCATTTTGTGGATTTGGATGTGTAAATAAGCATATGTCCAAGGTTAATAGAAAAGTCTTGTGAAACAAAAGGGAAAAAAGGTTTGCATAGTGAGCATCTTGAATTTTGGAACCAAAAGAAAGGTGTTTAGCTTTGAAAGGTCCAAACCCGACCTCCATATGCCTTCCTTTCTTGGAACCAGAAACATTCTGGAGTAAAAATCTTTGTCCCTTTGGGATGGATGCATTAGTTCTGTTACACCCTGGTGCAGCAAATGTAACAGTATTTGTGGAAACAGATGGATTTGACTTTTGGCTGATGAGAGATCCCTGACTGAGGTGGAAGGGATGCCTAGTGAAGTGGGTAAGCATCCTTAATTGTTTGTAGAACCAATGTATCTGAAGTTGTCTTCTTCTAGAAATGAAAGCAGCAGGAGAGATATTGTCTTCAGTTTGGGCAGAATGGCCTGTGCAGGGGTGGGGAGGGGTGGAGACATAAGTTGTCACTGAACTTTCCTTTGAAATGAGGGTCCTTGTAATCTATCTCATTTCCTTTTTTGAAATTCCCTGCCATATATTGTTGTTCAGCTGGCCTTTGCTGATGGGGCTTTAAAGGACCACAACAAGATAGATAATTCCTTTAATATCTGGGAAGAGGAGACAACAAGAATTGTTTGCCTCCTTGTATCAACTAAATCTTTTCTTCCAGGTTCTTTAATACTTCTGCTGAAGACTTGACAAACAAAAGATCTTTGTCAAGACAGGTAATCAGCAGCTATCATTATCAGGACAATTCTGTAATCTTATCCTTACATTTATCTGCATTACAGTATCAATAGAGGCATCCCTGAACACTGAAAGCACACAATATTATGCTTAGAGACCTCTGAAGAAGAGTTTAACATTTCTAACAGGGAAGATTTAGTGTCAGATTTAGGAAGTGAAACTAAGGTTTGCTGCATGCTAGGAAAACGGATACAATTTTTGTAAGACTATCAATTAATAGCTTTAAAGCAAAGATGAGTACTAAAATGACATCTGCAGTATGAGAGTGCTGGAAATTTTAAAACAATTCCTCATCATAAACATGGTTTATTGTAAGAGGCCTGCCTTTACTTCCTTAAAAAAGATTGAACTTACAGCCCCAGTACTGCTTTACATCAATTTTCATTCCAGGCAAAACAAAAAGCCATCATGAAGGAGTGTAAGCCTGTTTTTTTAAAACAAAGACTGGAAAACCCAGCACTGAATATACCAGGTGCAGCTTTAACAGCTTCCTCATATGCCACACTACCAGAGTCAGTGCCAAACACGGTATTGCACTGTTCTTACTGAGTAGCAGTTAACCATGCATTTGCACGTATATGTTTCTGCATAGCATTGATCTCTACAATTCCTTAGCTAAATATACAATATATTCAGTTCTAGATACCATGTATAACTACACTAATACCCATACTGATGATAATCACCATACTAAGTGCAATGTATTCACTTGTATATGCTGTCCCTCGTCTGGTCAGGATAAAACAGACAAACAGTTGTGGGTTCGGTTCAAGCAGCTTTATTATATACAAACACATCAGGATTGTGGCTTAGTAACTTAAACTTAAATTAACTTATAAACAGACTAACTACTGCACTCATACATATTAACACTCTATATGCACGTGCTGTCACTTTGAAATGCTTCTGAAAGTTACAACACATGCTCTGTTCTACATCCTCTCTCTTTGAGAAATAAGTCATGCAGTGAAAATGGTGACATTTATTGACATGCAATTGTACATAAATTCTCCTTTGATATGCAATTATACAGAACTAATTCTTTCATATGTAATAATACAGAACTAAATAAAAATAAAGCAACCATGTCCAGGTTGCTGTGTATTTTACATTAGGTCTAGAAATATGACCTGATCATGTGACATAAAAATTAGAACTGGGTTTAGCAACAGGGACTGCCTTTAATGAATGTTCAACTTCATAGACATCTCAGAATAGGTACTGAGACATGTCCTTCAACAGGAAAATTGTCTGAGTTGCTCTGGGATCTAGAGCCTGTATCACTGGGACAATGTTGCAATATTGATTCAGACACCAGAAGAAGATGCCTGAGAGTTCTTCTGTACTCTATACCCTCAAGTAGGATCTCAGCTCGGCACATATACCTCTCACTTGATCAATTTGATCAAAACCTTTTGCTGTTTGCATACTCACTATCTCTCCTTCTATCAATGGACGAAGAAATCTGCTCATTTTATCATAGCTGAACTTCTGAAAGGAACACTTTTTAAATAGTTGGGCTTTGATTACTCTGGTGTTTTTAACATTAGGCACCAACAAACTGGAACTGATAGGCAAGGTTGTTCTGGTTTGCCTGGATAGAAATATCTGAGCAGGTGAGCCAAGTGAACTGTCACGGGGTATATTTCTGAGATAAAGCAAATTCAAGAAGATATCGATATTGTCACCCTTTGACCTCTCTAGTAATTGCTTTGCACTTTGTACTGCACGTTCTGCTTGGCCATTTGACTGGGGGTATTCCAGGCTGCTAGTAATATGGATAAAGTCCCACTCTTTTGCAAATTTCTGAAATAACTGACTGGTAAACTGGGTACCGTTGTTAGAAATAACTTTGTGTGGGCTACCGTGGACTGAGAAGTGATGTTTCAACTTAGTAATAACAGTAGCAGAGCAATCCCAAACCAGTTTGAATAACAGTCTACCAGCACTAAGTAATTCTGATTGTTCCACTCAAATGTGTCACTTACTACTGTTGACCAAGGTAGTTCAGAAATCTGGCTTAGCTGAAGTGGCTCTTTTTGCAAATGCGGTTTAGTACTATTGCATACTGCACAAGATGAAAGCACTTTATCAATGTCTTTTGAAAGAGAAGGCCAAAATACTAGTCCTCTCACCCTTCTTTTGGTAGCTTTGGAACCTGGATGGCCTCGATGCAAAATCTGACTGTACCACAAGAAAACGCACAGAGAGCAAGAACCAGTAATGCGACCAGTAGTACCAGTGGACACACTCCAAGGAGAATGTCAATGAAGAAGTATAATTTCACAAGTCAGCCAAGCAAGTAGAAAATCACGTAGTTTATTCGAATCATAAAATTCAACAAAATGAACAAAATGTTAAGCGCTTTCACCCAGGTTCAATCCCAGGCTTCCTCAGAACAAAAATCAGTGCAACCAATGGTGGGTTTAAATACCCCAGCTTCATCATGTGACATTTCATGATTAAAATTCTATAACTTCCCATCAAGTAAAATACATTAAAACATGATGAACAACCTAAAATGTTCCCTTATAAAAAACTCCATTCAAATATGTAATCTTACATTCATAATCGTTTGTTGAATTAGACACATTTAAATAATCCTAAGGAAAATGTATATAATGGTAAAAGGTTGTGTATTGTTGTATATAAACTGTATATATACACTTCTAAATAATATATACTGTATGAATTGTGTATATATACAAACCACAATAAATAAATAAATAATTAATATAAAACAATACATAAACTAACCTGTATATTTTAATTCATAACCAGTGTGTATATATAAAAGAATTGTCCATAAAAATTAAATTCATAATTAAAATATATCAAGCATGATAAGCACAATTTATTTGTGTCTATAATCTTGCTGCTCTCATTCTCAAAACACTACTAATATTAATATGATCATTTAAACCGGGAGTCTTCCCTGCATCAAGTTTTAATTGCCAAAACAACTCCCGGTATTCTAATTTAGTCTCCCAACTCCCCCCCCTAGGGTCCACTTCTACCTGTTCTAACACAAAAAACTTTAAATTCATATTGGGACAACCAAGGGAATGTTTAAAGAAAGCATTCAACTCCTTCCTGGTTCTCACATCATATAGATGTTCGTAAACTCTTCTGCACAATTGTCTTTCTGTCTTCCCAATGTAGAAACTAGAACATAAAGTACACCATCCAAAATACACAACCCTTGACGATTTACAATTGAAATACCCCTGGGCTTTAAGGTGAATCTTTCTGGAGGGAATAAAAATAGAAGAAGTGTCCACCATGTAAGAACATTGATGGCACATCCCACACTTGAAAGTGCCTTTCCTTTTGTGTTTGGAAGCCTCTAACTTATCCTTGTTCCCCCTTTCCAAATACTCCTTCAAGTTTAAATCCCTCCTTCTAACAAATTTGGGGAAGGCAGGTATATGTTCTGAGATGTCATCATTAATTTTCAAGACATACCAAAATTTATTAATGATTTCCTCTGTTAGATAGGATGTATCTGAAAATGTGTGGATGAAAGTACCAGGACCAAATTCATTACCTTTACTAGTTACAATGGTAGTGTCAGTACCTTTCCCAATCAGGGGAAAATATTTTAGTTCCCTGTTGTGTACAACCTCATCCAACTGTTGATTAATGAAATTCTCAGGGTACTTCCTTTCTAAAAATAATTTTTTAATGTATGCGGTTTCACTAATAAAATCTTCCATTTTACTTGTCATCCTTGAGGCCCTTATGAATTGGCCCTTAACTATTCCCCTTTTTTGATACATAGGGTGACAGCTGTCAAAGTGTAAATAACTATTGGAGAAGGTTTTCTTCCGATGTAACCTGGATTGAAAACAACTATTTGTAAAGTCTTGTATATTGTAATGTCCAAATAATTTAATTTATCATCCTCCACATTCATAGTAAACCTTAAAAATGTTGTTGTTTGATTGATGTATTCAAAAAAATTATTCAGTTCTTCCTTAGTTCCCATCCAAAATATACAAATGTCGTCTAAAAATCTAACATAGTGTGCTATATGCCTGTTCCATTCTGTTTCAAAAATGAACTGCTTTTCCCAGTGGTATAAAACACAGTTTGCATATAAAGGGGCGCAAGATGCCCCCATCGCCACTCCCTTTTTTTGGTGGTAGTATTCACCATTAAAGAACACATAGTTGTTTGTTAGAACCGTTTCTGTGAATTCAAGCACCAAATTAATGGACTTATTGTCAAGCCCAAACTCATTCACTAAAATATTAGAAAACCAGTCCAAGCCCACAAAATGGGGAATACTGGGAAAAAGTTCAACAACATCAATAGTGACCATCAATAATTCTCTGCAAAACATCTTTCTGTTAATCTTTTTTAAAAATTCCCATGAATCATTACAAATGTGTGGAACCGACTCCAAAAAAGGCTTCACCGTAACATCCACAAATACAGCTAAGGGTTCAGTAATCCCCCCTGCTCCCGCCACTATTGGTCTAAATTTAATGTTTTCAATCCCCTTGTGAGTCTTGGGAATACCAAATATAGTCGGTATTCTGGGATGTCCAACATTCAAAAAATTATACATTTTCTCATTAAATACTCCCTGTAAAAATGGTCCTGTAAATAGTATTTAATTTTTGCATATCCTATATTAATTTAATTCTTGGAAACAACCTCATAATTTTCAGTATCTTGCAAAATGTTGTACATGTAGCTCTCATATTCATAGTTGTACATTAACACAACACCCCCACCCTTGTCAGGTTTCATAACCCTGATTTTGTGTACTTTCAGAAGATCTAGTATGGCATAATCCTCCACTGAGAAATTGTTATATTTGCTAACAGTCCTGTTAGTATTTCCACTAGTTCTAATTTCTTTTTCCACCAGCTCCTCAAAAATTCTCAAAGAAGGGTGAATTGGTGGGTTAAAAGTACTTTTTCTAACCAGTTCACTGTTTGTTGGTACCTGACCCTTAAACATAATGTTAAAATTTAATTGTCTCAAAAACATTTTTAAATCAATAATTGTATTAACAGGCCTCCCTACCCTAGAGGGTACATAGTGAAACCCTTTGGTAAAGAGTTCAAAGAACCTCTCAGTAATAGAAAGTTCTGTAAAATTAAAAATATTAAAATTACCTGATTTGCAAATCACAGATGTCTCAAAAACTTGTTCGAAATCAGGGGTGTGTCCAACATCCCTACTTTCACGTTCCACTAATGAACCTAAATCTTCTAATGGTTCCAAGTAACAAGTAGTAATAACAGTAGCAGAGCAATCCCAAACCAGTTTGAATAACAGTCTACCAGCACTAAGTAATTCTGATTGTTCCACTCAAATGTGTCACTTACTACTATTGACCAAGGTAGTTCAGAAATCTGGCTTAGCTGAAGTGGCTCTTTTTGCAAATGCGGTTTAGTACTATTGCATACTGAACAAGATGAAAGCACTTTATCAATGTCTTTTGAAAGAGAAGGCCAAAATACTAGTCCTCTCACCCTTCTTTTGGTAGCTTTGGAACCTGGATGGCCTCGATGCAAAATCTGAATGTACTTATGTTATAAGGAAGTAGGCAGTAGGAACAACAAATTTAGAACCATTGAAAATGATACCATCTTCCATTAACATCTCATTTAAACTTCATAAAAAATCAGGCCTCCTTTACAGAAACAAGAAATGTTTAACCAGATCTATAAAAGCTACCATTTCCTGGACACACCTCCTGTCACCCCTAATTTACACCTCCCATATACTAACCAACCTACGCAAATCAGATCTTACTAAACTAGACATGTTACAATATAATAGCCAAATTCACTAGAAACTCCTCCTACAAAACACACCATTGCACAGCCCTTAGACAACTAAACTGGCTAGAACTTCCTCAGCTCCTCCAATACAAGCAACTAACCTTCACCCATAAAATACTCCATGAACCAAATAAAACACCAGCCCTTCAAGATCTCATGCAACAATTCACCACCACTAGAACACTCCGTTCCAGTGACAAACTCCTAGTCAAATCCACCAACGCTAAACTCAGCTGAAGAATCCTTATTCTCTAACATCAGTCCTAAAATATGGAATAAACTACCCACTTCCATCACTTCCATCTGCACCATAGTACAATATAAAAAACCTCTATTTATTCACTTAGAAAAATCCTGGCTTTGCTCTTGCTACTCACCTGACTAATTCTATATTCTCCACTTCGTGTACACACCCTCTGACTTTCTTTAGATCTATACTTTACAGTGCTATCCTATTATGCCTTCTTCCTTCCCTATTTATACTTACTCTTTCATCTCAAATAATTTCAAGGCTTCCTCAAAAATATCATGCTGTTATTTCTAATATATATGATAGTCTAGTTTGTATAATAACATATACTCTTTGATGTACAAATTTTGTTAAAATTGCTAAAGTGTCATCTCTTTTGGTTATTTATATTTGGAATGTGTACTTTCATTGTTGACCTGTACTCTGTAATTTTCTTGTGGTATAATGTTTGCTTGTTTTTCATATTGGTAGAGGTTTTCTCCCCGGGCCTCTGCTGAAAATGGACCTGTGTCCAGACGGACTTTCCCGGTAAACAAATGTTAAATAAATAAATAAAGTATCTGTAAGGAAAACAAGGTTGCACTTCTGTTGGTACACAAGATTGCTCTGAAGGTCATCCAACACTGATGAAGTAGCTGAGCTTTTGCAAACCTGGATCAGACTTTGTATGATCTCTTAGCTCATCAAGTCTTGTGGCAGAAAAATTATGCACCTCCATTATTTCTAAGTCAAAATTGTCTGCATCAAGCTTTCCTGTGGTATTTCTGGGTGATCTGGATAAGGTATCAACTAGATAAAGAAGTTTCCCTTTTGTATAGACCACTTTGAAGTTGTACTTTTGTAATCTGAGCATCATTTTTTTGTAGACTTGCTGGAGCCGTATGCATAGGCTTCTTTAAAATAGTGACTAGATGTTGATGATCAGTCTCAGTCTGGATAGCTCGGCCTTAAATATAATCATGGAATTTCGAACAAGCGAACACAACTTCCAATATTTCCTTCTCATTTTGAGCATACTGCATCTCAGTTTGGGTAAGAGTTCTAGATGCATAGGCTACTGGTCTGCCCTCTTGAAGAATAACTGCACCAAGACCGAGCTTTGAAGCATCACAGGAAAAAGTTAGTGGTTTGTGGATATAATAGTATCTTAATGTAGGTGGACCGGCATTTTTTTTATTTAACGTCATTAAATGCTCTCTTCTTACCATAACTAGACACCATTTTTGTGTGCCATCTCTCTTAAAGGTGCTGATAATTCAATGGCATCTGGCATAAACTTGCCTAAATAGTTAACCATACCAAGAAAACACTGTAAGGCTTGGACATTGTCTAGAGATGGCATCTCAAGAATGGCTGTTTGTTTGGAAGGGTCTGGTCATAAGCTATATTGGTAAATAAATGACCTACATAAGTAACTTCTGGTAGCCTGAATTTATATTTCAGAGAACTGAGCTTTAGGTTAACTTCATGTGCTCTGTGTAGAACTTTCATGAAGTGTCTGTCATGCTCTGCTTCACCATTGCCTCCAACTAGTAATCAGCCATTATTATAGCACACAATAACCTGAAAAGATTTGCTCCATTGCATGCTGAAAGACTTCACTGCAGAATTTATTCCAAAAGGCATTCTGAGAAATCTGTATCTACTAAATGGGGTACTGAATTTAGTCAGTAGTGAAGATTTGCGATCAGGCATTACTTGCCAAAATGAACTCTTCGCATTTAAAACAGAAAAAAACAGGTGCATTTGGCATGAGGGTAACAACCTCCTCGACTGTACGCATAGGATTATGAGGCCTCTTTAATGCTTTGTGTAAGTTTCTTGGGTCAAAACATATTCTGATTTCATCTGAGATTTTCTTGTGAGCAACTACCATGGAAGATACCCACTCAGTTGGTTCTGTGACTGGACAAATCACACCTTGTTGCACCATTTTATTTAACTGGACCTTGACTTTGTCCTGCATAGCTATCAGAACTTTTCTCACTGGTCTGATCACTGGACTGACCACTGGGTCTAATTTCATGGAGTACACAACTGGAAGTTTACCTAGCCTGTCTTCAAAAATATCAGCATGCTCTGAATAAATAGCATTGGTGAAACTGGAACTAGGACATTTGCTTACGTGATGTACTTCTTTGGTAAAAGAAAGCAGTTTCATTCTTAAACTGTCTCTGAGACCTAATAATGACTGCACTGGTCTTCTGACTACATAAAATTGTAAGCTGTAACTGCTCCCAGCTGAATAGCATGAAAGCACTACTGAGCCTTCAGTTTGAATCTCTTCAACTCCATAAGCAACAAGCTTCATCCAGTTTGCCAAATTAAGTTGTTCCCTGCTCTTACTTTAGAAAATGTTTCTGCTGGCATAACATTGCACTTTCAACCAGTGTCTACTTTGAGCTCCATACTACATTAACCTTTTTACCAACCACTGATACACCATCTACATAGAAAGTAGAGTTGCAGCTTTCTATAAGATCAACTTGCTTTTTTGAGTGACCTTTCTTAATAAATGAGGCTTGCTTGATTTATAAAACTTTTGAAAGTGGTTCCATTTTTTTACACTTGTGGCATTGCTGGCCAAATGATAAACATTTTTCTGTTTTAGATTCATGATTGGCAGCACAATTATGACTGTTAACAATAAGACTTGACTTGGGTTTAGCTGACTCACCCTTATGCTGCACTGAGCACGTCCATTTTACTGAGTTAGTATTAGAACTTATGGGTTCTCCCTGGAAATCCTGCAGGGGATGCATATCATATGATTAGGCCTGTTTCTGTTAGCCATGTGCTGCATGCTGTCTGTATTTGCTCTGGAAGCTGCTGAAACAAAACTCCTATCACTTGCAAGCCTATTTGTGGGCCTTTCTGTAAGCTCATGTATTTGACAAATCTCTATAGCTTTGCTCAACATTAAATCACTGTCATGAAGCAAAATCTTTCTCACTGCAGAATTATTAACACCATACACAAGCCTGCCTTTTGTCAACTCATCTTTCAAATCACCAAACCTGCACATTTTTGCTTTGTTTCTCAAGTCAGTAATATAAGCTGAAAAAGTTTCTCCTGGCTTTTCATCTCTTGTATAAAATAGGTGCCTCTCCAATGTAACATTTGTCTGGGGGTTACACATTTCTCTAAATTTACATTTCAAGCACTAATGGTCCTCCCCTGATTCAGCTTGTACAACAATATGTCAGTTTTCCCCTTCTCCTGCATATACTGCTGGTGCATACACAAATGAATGATCTCTCATTGGCTTCTGACCCTGCTAAGTTAAGCAAAATAAATGCCTTTGCATCTTTATTAGAAAAAGCTGCTGGTATGAAAATATTGTATTCCTGCTCAAGTATTCTCCAATTCTCTGCAATATTATGATCAAACACAAGTGGACTTGGTCTGCTAAATGCCTCTGCCATATCAACACATAGTAATAAAGACCCTTGGATTTATGCACAAACATACACACATATATGCCAGAAATATATGCCAAAACTTGTAATTATGCCCAGTAGCACAATAGACTCTTTGAAATAACTGTACTTCATAAAATAAGTCTCTGTAGCACAATGACACTTTGAAACCAGTATACTTTGTGAAACCACTCCTTATCAGTATAAGAAACACTTCAAAATGACTGCAAATGAACTGTACACAGCACAAGAAACTTCTCAAAATGTCTGTATTTTGTGAAATAACTGTACAGTGTAAGAAACACTTTGAAATGACTGCACTTTGTGAATAAAATGTACACAGCACAAGAAACTTTTCAAAATGGCTGTATTCTGACTGCACTTTGCAAGATAACTGTACTTTGCACATAGTAAATGCTTTGAAATAATTGTACTGTAATAAAGCACACACTGCAACCACTTTGCACACTCTTTTGAACAACTCTAGTTATACTTTGAATAGCTCGAGTCAATGTGAAATAGCAGCTCATGTCAAAACATGGTTGTTTACTATAAAACATGCAGTCGCCTTGCTTTTCTTTGCTTATTTTGCCCTTTTATTGTACTTGTTATGCTTATTTGACCTCTTATCATGCTTGTTATACTTTTCTTGTGCTTGTTTTACTTTTAACATACTCGTTATGCAAATCGGAAGTAACTCTGAACACCCACATAAGTATTTCTGATAATTCTATCAAATATTATAGTCTTGAATATTTCATTTAATCAGTAATGGATTTTGTGCCTTTCATTTGATTAATAATGCATTGTGTGCTACTCGTTTGGTTAATAATTTATTTTGTGCTTTGCGAATGCTTCATATAATTTTCTTTACAAAATAAATCATTTATGTGAGGTTTGGTTACCTGTAGTTCATTTCTGGCCTTTTTTTTAATAGTTTGAGCACTGTGTCACCCAACCTGCTCAATGTACCTTCACTGTTCACTCTTCACCTCATGTCTTGAAGAAGTTGTACTCTATCCCGATTCTGATACCATGTCACCTATCCGGTCAGGATAAAACAGACGAACAGTTATGGGTTCAGTTCAAGCAGCTTTATTATATACAAACACATCAGGATTGAGGCTTAGTAACTTAAACTTAAATAAACTTATAAACAGACTGGCTACTGCACTCATGCATGCTAACTCTCTGTCTGTTCTCTCAAAATGGCACTGCTGTCTGCACGTACTTGCTTTTTATATGCACATGCCCTCACTTTGAAATGCTTCTTAAAGTTACAACACACATTCTATTCTACATATACCATGTATAAATATACTAATACCCACAATGCTGAGATGAAAATCACTGTACTAACTGCAATGCATTCAGTTGTAGATACCATGTATAGACTAATACCTACACTGATGAGATGATAATCACTACACTAAGTGCAATGTATTCAGTTGTCAATACCATTTATAACTACACTAATACCTACACTGACACGATGATAATCACTGCTCTAAGTGCAGTGTATTTAATTGTATAAGCACTATACAACTACACTAATACCCACACTGATGAGATGATAATCCCTGTGCTAAGTGCAATGTATTTTATTGTATAAGCCATATATAACTACACCACAGTGAATGTATGGTAATCATTATACTAAGTGCTATATACTGTATGCAGCTATACTAATATTACAACTATGCCAGAATGAATAGATAGTAAGTGACATGTGAACTGCACTATATTCAGTTGTGTATGTGGTAATTGCCAGCTGTACGTGCTATATATAACTATATGAATATCACAACTGGTAATTGCCAGTTGTACATGCTATATGAATACCACAACTGCACCACACTAAATAGATGCTAAACAATGTGCTCAGTGCAGTATAGTCAGTAGTATACATTATACATAACTATACGAATACCACAACTGTACCACAGTGAATAGATGGATGTCAATGTGCTCAGTGAAATATATTCAGTTATAGATAAATGCACAAATACCACAATTGCACCACAGTGAATATATAGCAATTGCTGTGCTCAGTGCAGTATATTCAGTTGTTTATAAATACACAAATACTACAACTGCACCACAGTGAAGAGATAGTAATTGCTGTGCTCAGTGTAGTGTCTTGAGTTGTTTATAAATGCACAAATGCCACAATTGCATCACAATGACTAGATGGTAATATATATATATATATATATATATATATATATATATATATATATATATATATATATATAATAACTGCACCACAGTGAATAGATGGTTCTCTACATGCTCAGTGCAGTATATTCATTTAGATATAAATACACAAATACCACAACTGCACCAAAGTGAATAGATAGTAACTGACATGCTTAGTGCAGTATATTCATTTAGATATAAATGCATGAATACCACAACTGTCTCTTAGCTCCTCTCCTTTTTTCTTCAGCTATTTTCCACCATCTGGTATATACTTGTGCCAGCCTTTCTTTCCTTATAAACATCAAAAAAACTATACATTGTTTGCATTCCCTGCCTTCCCCATCCTGAAGAATGCTAAGTGTCTTCTTCACATTTCTCAGTTCTGCCTCCACTAATTTTGTATATATTCTTTCCATATCTGGCATTTCAATGTTACCTGTTTGTCTCTCTCTTTGACAGTCTGATCTTCATCCTTCCTATATTTATCTGTTAGGGTAAATAGGTCATCCACTAAGGATCTTTTACTTTGTTTTCAAAATTTTGTTATGACTTTTTCCCCAGCAGTAAAATCCCTTCAGTAACTTTCTTTCCCTCCCTATCCTCCTAACTCGTGCTAAGTCCTAAAAAACATTTGTCTTTCATCAAACCAGTCTCCTTGTCCTCTGACCTCCTAATCAGTTAATCCACATCCCTTTTAAATCTTTCCAGCTCTGAGCAGCTCCAAAGGATATGGGTCCAGTTTCCTAAGTGCTGTCACCTACACCTCCAGCATCCTATTCCTTCCCCACAGAAATAGTCTGCCTATCTATTCTGGTATACAGAAGTACTTGTGCAGAAGTACTTGTGCAGACACTTCCACCAAACATGCTAAATTTTCTCATTTTTATGGACTGCCTTCTTGTTGACCACAGCTTCTCCAGCTGTTCCCTCTCTATATTCCTTCCTAAAAGTCTACCCCATGCTTCAGTCATTTCTGCTATCGCTGTCCAATACTGGTCTCTCACTGTATTGTCTTGTTATTAACTCCTTGCTTTCATTCCCCTTATTCCTCCATTCCCCTACTCATCTAACCACTACAGGACTTTCCGTCTCCCCTGTTGTTTTTATTAATTATTCATTTATTTATTTATTTATTTATTTTGGACCTCATGTTTACTGGCCTGGCTCCCCCAGTACCAAATGTCCATGCTGGGTCTCCCAGCCAATCTTCCAGCTAATCTCCAACCCCACCTGGATTTACTCCCTTTTTTTCACTGGGAATGGTCATGGAACCCGAGGTTGTCCTGGGGGCTTGGCTCATCTGTGCTTTCATCTGGGGAGGATTTTTTTTTATTATTATCTATCCATGCCCTTTCATCAGTCACCACGCTTGTTGATTGCATGAGGGCAACTCCCCTCTTTGGGCCAGGCCTCTCCTTACGGAATGTATCAATGAGCTTCTTCCACCTTGGATGGGCACACCCATCCTTTCCCTGCCATTCAATGAATTGGCCAAACTGCTAATCTAAACCAGGTCAGCTGGACTGTAATCAGTGCTAATGGAGCAGCCTCCCCCTCCCTCATTTTAACCCATTTTGTTTTCTTTCCTTCCTCCAGTAATGCTAAATAGTGCAGCTGTATCTTATTGTGCAATCAGCTGATTCTTGTCTTTGTTTTTGTTTGCTCCTCCTATAGGCATTATGTTCTGTTTCTTTTTCTGAAGTATTCCATTCTGGAACATTTGGCCTACCAC
Organism: Protopterus annectens; assembly: GCF_019279795.1. Classification (NCBI taxonomy): domain Eukaryota; kingdom Metazoa; phylum Chordata; order Ceratodontiformes; family Protopteridae; genus Protopterus; species Protopterus annectens. The sequence continues at coordinate 899,361,855 of NC_056728.1, forward strand.
TCTGCTTGCTGTGTCCAATACTGGGGGGGATACTTGTCCAATACTTCAGGGATAGTTGTTTTGGGTCTTTTCCCATCCATCTTCTAATATACCCTTATGTCATAGCCATGTTTCATTTTCTTTCAACATCCTTATCCATTTTTTGCCTCTCATTAACTCTATGTTCTTTGCTGTAAAGGAAAATTGCACTGCTTGGGCATATCCCTCTGGATCTGGTAGTGCCAATCACCCTTGTTCTTTGCCAGTATCACTTTGTTCCATCCTACTCTTGATTTCTCTTTTCCCCATAAGACATCCCTCATCCATTTCCTAAGTTTAATCAGTTCTTTTTTCAGATATAACAGGTGTGAAATTATGTGCCAATGCATCACCTGTACCATTCACTCAAGATCCAAATTCAGCATACTCCACTTTTTACTTTTTTCTATCTGTTCCACCACTTCTTCTAATGAGTGAGCATTAGAAGCCTCATACATACTTTTTAACCAGACCATACCTCTCAACCTCTTAGGGAAAACAAATCTGGACAAAGCCTCAGAGAATGGGGGTACAAAGGTCGAAAAATAGGGACAGATTTTAAATATTGCTCTTATGAACTTAGAAAGCTGCTAGAATGACAGAATTTGTCATAGCATGCATTTTTCTGAAGGATATGAAGTCTGAAACACAGCTGTATATCATTATTTAGTGACTTCAGTCCTCAGATGATTCCAGTGCCAGAAAATCACAAATTTTATGAGGAACAGATCAAAAATATGAGACAAAAATCTGGACATTCTGCAAAACTCTGTACAGCTGAGGGGTATGAACCCGACCAAGATACTTTATTTCTTCTTCCTTCCACCAGTGTTGCTTTTTTCTCTTTATTCTTTTTTGATCTCCCATGTACAGACCTTTGATTTATCTTTATCTTATGTCCGTAAGTCTTCCTAAATTCCCACAGTATCCTCATCAGCTAAATCCTCCTCCTCTGTATTACATCAACTGTGCATAGCATTGTTTTAGATTCAGTCCGCCCTTTCTGAAGAAAAGTTTTTTTCAGATTTGCTTGTATATATCAGAAAGGGGAATTGTTTGTGTGGTAGACTCATACCCTTCAAGGACACCTATTCCTCTTGTGATTTTTATGTTGTGAGGGGCAGCATTATTTTAGGTCCTGTCAGATCTGCCTTTTTATTCCCAAAACCTTAAGAAGTAGGCAGAAATGTCTAAAATTATTTCCAGAGAATAAGTTTTAAACATTTGACATTTGAGACTATGGGGACTGAATTTTTTCCCGTGGATCTCCCTCTGAACATTCAGACTGTATATCAGGCTTTATTCAAGAATGGAGAACCTAGTATCATTGTCTGTGAGGGTGAGTCATTGGGTATTTGGGAGGGTGTCACTGGAACTTTGGTGTAGGTCAGGCCTTCATACTTCCCTCTTAATGTCACCTCCTTCTACCAGAAAGCTTCTCAAGAAAATGCTCATGTCATTCAATATGCAGATGACTCCATCATCATCTGCATGGCCAAGTCTACTTCAGAACTACTTACACTCACCCAAATGTATTCACCTCCACTGAAACCTGGATGTATAATAACCATTTAGCCCTAAATGCTAATAAAACCAAACTCATGTTGGTCACCCCCAGAAAAACAACATCCCTAGCCAAAAATGAATTTACCTTCAACTCACTCAATAACAATTGCCTCAAAGTAGTACCATATACCAAACTTCTAGGGGTCGTCATAGACGAACACTTAACTTTCGACCAGCATATTAACACATAAAAAAAAAATACATCTGAAACTAGGCATTCTGAACAGGCACAAACACTTCCTCATCTATGCAGGAAGATTATCCCTTGCCTCTTCCTTTCTACTTCCATCCTTGCTTTATAGTGCTCCTCTCCTTACTAATATACAGTTCTCTCTTAAATCCAAACTGGACTCATGCTACAATCAAATACACTCTTCCCACCACCACTGCATATCACTCCAATGTCTAAACTGGCTAGAACTTCCCCAGCATCTAACATACCTGCAACTAACCACAGCTCATAAGCTAATCTATAAGCCTTATAGTTGTCCTGTACTCTCCTCTCTATTTACCATGTCTCACCCAAATAGACCTCTGCAATCAATCAGATGGTCCTTAATGTAGCAAAATCTAGTCTTTCCACTGATCAAATGCATTACCCATATGCTATAGTAAAAGTATGGAATGCTCGCCCTTCTTCAATTAGGTCTACTACCAACCCTGAATGTTTTAAGACTTCGCTGAAACAACACCTGTTCTCCAACTGGCTATGTACATGTAACATCACAATATTCCTAGCCTTCCTACTTTTCCTCCCCATCTCACTTACAGCTCAGACTCCTCATATATACATTCAGTGTTTCCAACTTACTAAGTCAAACATGTGCCACCCAGCCACATACAATCTAATATCAGTTACCTACCATATCGTCTATTCACTCTTGATGCCTGTATAACAATAGCTCTAAGGCTGTACCTCACTTTCAGTATCTCTAATCTGCTGCTCTTCATCTTTCCCTGTCTACTGAAAATCTGCAACACTGTATTGTTCACACATGTGCTATTATCCCATGTTACAACACTGTACTGTTCACACATGTGCTATTATCCCATGTTACAACACTGTACTGTTCACACATGTGCTATTATCCCATGTTACAACACTGCACTGTTCACACATGTGCTATTATCCCATGTTACAACACTGTACTGTTCACACATGTGCTATTATCCCATGTTACAACACTGTACTGTTCACACATGTGCTATTATCCCATGTTACAACACTGTACTGTTCACACATGTGCTGTTATCCCATGTTACAACACTGTACTGTTCACACATGTGCTGTTATCCCATGTTACAACACTGTACTGTTCACACATGTGCTATTATCCCATGTTACAACACTGTACTGCTCACACATGTGCTGTTATCCCATGTTACAACACTGTACTGTTCACACAGGTGCTGTTATCCCATGTTACAACACTGTACTGTTCACACGTGCTGTTATCCCATGTTACAACACTGTACTGTTCACACATGTGCTGTTATCCCATGTTACAACACTGCACTGTTCACACATGTGCTATTATCCCATGTTACAACACTGCACTGTTCACACATGTGCTATTATCCCATGTTACAACACTGTACTGTTCACACATGTGCTATTATCCCATGTTACAACACTGTACTGTTCACACATGTGCTATTATCCCATGTTACAACACTGTACTGTTCACACATGTGCTATTATCCCATGTTACAACACTGTACTGTTCACACATGTGCTATTATCCCATGTTACAACACTGTACTGTTCACACATGTGCTATTATCCCATGTTACAACACTGTATTGTTTACACATGTGCTATTATCCCATGTCATCAATTGTATTCTTGTTTGGCTTGCATACTTAAAATCTAATATCTGTATAACTAGTGTTATCTATTTTATTGTATCACCTATTCTGTAATGTAGTGTTCTGTACCATCACTGCTTGATTTCTATATTTTGATTTTGTGCTTTATCATGTTGTTTGTTTTTGGAGCTATTCTCCCTGGCCCTCTACAGAAAATGGGTTCAACCTGGCCCAGCAGACATCTCGGTAAACAAATGCAAATAAGTAAATAAATAATAAAAATAAATAAATACAACACGTATAATTTTGCCCTTTGGCCTGTTTAAGGCAACCCACTCTCTTCAAACTTCTCTTCCACTTTCCAAATCAGTTAAAAGAAAGTGATCTTACCTCCTATTCTGATGAATATGTTCATTCTGAATCAAATTGTAAAAACTTGGACTGCACCTCACAACTTTTGGACAACAATTTCTTCCTCTTATTGTAGATCCTGTTAATGGCAGTTGTCCACTATGCAGGTTTGCTCTTCCTTGAAGAGCTTGTTTTAGTTCTATCAGATATGGCTGCATCAATGCGGTTATACAGGTGTTTGCAAAAAGCATTGTTGTAGAACTTGGCATAGTTGCCAGTTATATCTGACGGGGAGATACAGTGAAGCTATTTATACCATCCCTTAGAAGGATATAATCTGTTTGGAGAACTTTTTAGTTACATTGCTGGGGGGTGTTGGTGTGATAGTTACCTTGAATGAGACTGATTTGTGGGCAGATCTGACAATGAAAGACCTCACAGTGGGGGTGCTACAGTGGTCCCCCATATTGGTAAGCACAAGATCGAAGATGTTGGCACTCCTAGATGGAGTGTCCACCAGCTCATCTAGGGCATTGGAATTAATGAAATCGAGGAACCTTTGGGCAAGTGAGTTTGAGCATGAGTAATTTACCCAGTCAGTGGATGGGAATTAAAATCACCCAGAACCATGGTGCTTGGATGTATCTTGATGGATTCCAGTAGATTCAAGTAGGCAGAGTGGGTGTCTTAATTCATAGGGGGGGGGTCTGTAGCTGGCAATGACTTGAATAGGTGTCCATCAACAGTTAGTTGCACCTGAAGTATTTCCAGGGGATCATACTGTTTAACCATCTGGAGGTGTATTTACCTTTAATGAACATTGATATACTGCCTCCTTTAGTTTTCATGCCTTTCAGTCATTGTCTGAATATGTGGTAGGTAGTGTTACCTGGTATGGCTGGGGTGCGCTGCACTGTTTTGAACCAGGTCTCCATGACTGCACAGATGTCAGCATCTTCCAAGGTGAGGACTGCTTTCAGTGAGTGCAGATTCATGCTAAGACTCCTATAAATTAGCAGCATAACCTTGAGGTTGTTTTTTGATGAAATTTTTACATTGGGAATTTTGTCCTTGTGACATTGCCTAAAGAAGGCACTATGGGGGTGGCAAGAGCCTTTGCCAATAGCTGAAATTCCAGGGGTGACAGATGAAGACCATCTCTTGCAAAGCATCGAGGTTTATTGATCACGTCATCTCAGGCTGACAGAAACTGGATCCCCATAGAATGACACCAGAAACTAAGCCAATTATTGAAGTCAATGATTTTCTGTTTATATTGTGGTATCATCCTAGGTGAGAGCAATATGCTGCCCAAGGCTAGGGACATACCTGCTTGTGACACATAATCAGGGAGCTCAGTCATGTCTCTCCTCGCAGGTTCATAGGCTAATGGCCCTGGAGCCTTTGCAAGCCTAGCCCAATAGAATTGCCCAGGCACCGTGCCACCAGATGTTAGTTCACAGTGCCCATATCCAGTAGGGCAACTGGAGTGATCCCTGGGGTGAACTTTCTGTTACCCATACACTCATCAAGATTTCTCTTGAAGAGGACCAGCGAGGTGCTCTGCTTGATATGAAGGGGAGGCTTATTCCAGACTACAGGCAGTCTTTGGGAGATGATCCTGTCCCTCCAGCATGTTCTGTTAATTGTGGTAATGAGGTTGTGATCTCTGGAGCATGTGGCATGGGGGGATTGGGATTTCATTAGATGTAGCATTTCAAGTAGGGCTGGGTTGGACATGGTTTTGTAAAGCAAGCAGAGATCACCTCTAAGTACACAATAAGAGACTGCGAATAGCTGAAGTTTCTTGTGTCTGTCCATGTAGGTCATGCATTTAAGGCCTAGGATCCTTTCTGTGGGGTACTTTCATGGCCTCTCCAGCTGTTGCAGGTGTCTGGTCAGGTACATGCCAAACAGGGCATATTATATGATTGGTCTAATGAGGGATGAGTAGAGATGGATGATGACCTCTTTCTTCCTGGATGCAAAACCTTTGGTTATAAGATGTGCCATGTAGAAGGAATTTCTGACCACAGTGACAATGTGGTGGTTGAAGGGGAGGTGGCTGTCGAGTTGGGTGCCAAGATCTCTTATGGCCACTTCAGTGTTCAGTGGGGTCTCATCAACGTGGCAATTCCTGGGAATTTAGTTTTTCCAAAGGTGATGATAATGCATTTTTGGCATTAAGCTTCAGGCCATGGCTCCGACACCACTCATTGGTCTCAGGGAGGCCCTTTTGTAGGATGTCTGTATCATGTAGTCCAGGGAGGTACATCTCAAGTCGTTCACACCACCATGTACTATGACTGAATCACAACAGCACTTCTTTCTAAGAGACTTGAGTACCTGTGTGAGCTGACAAATCTTGGCACCAGAAAGACAGCTGACCTTGACTTTCTCCTTGTTCAGCCTGGTGAGGGGTTCATCTATGTATCTCACTATAGAATTTCTTATGATTAAGATATTTGGAGTGGATATGCATCGCCTTATGGGCTTTGATGGTGAGACACTTCTGTGTGTTATTATGTGTATTGTGTGTTTTGGGTGTTATGGTTGGTTTAGTATGTATGTGTTTTGGAGGTCTCTGCTGTTTAGTTAGATTTTTGTGAGTACCTCATATATGTTGGTCTATGTGTATGTGGTGTGTCAGGAGTAGGAGCTGTTGTAGGTGGGATGAGAACCTGCTCTGTATTGCTATCTATTGCACAAGAGAGCTGTGATTCCAGACTCATAATGTAGGTGCATCTCTCACAAATTGTACAGGAATGATTTAGAAGTAGGGGGTTGTCAGTGTACATGAGGCAGTTGCTACAGTGCCTCAGTAGACCTATCTCAACCAGGCTGGAAGGAGTAAAGGAGGGTAAATGACAGTTCATGGTCCTAGGAATAATCTTGGTCTGGCTATAGCAGTTGAAGAGGGAAAACAGCAGAGGCAGGCATTAGTACATTTAGGTATGAAAAGCTCTGGTTTAGGTAATATTTGAGAAGCTAGAGAGCAGGTGTCTGTAACCGGCAATCCCTCTGCACAAAAGTGTGTGATGCTGCACGATGAGCAAACAGGCTCAAACAAGCACAAACCAGTTCAAACAGAGGCTTATTAAAGCAGAAAAACAGGAAACAGCCAAAGTTCAAATTATCCAATCAAAACACCTTAAACAGATATCTGCAACAGTAACTCTAGCTAGATCAGTCCAAACTGTACCTTCCTCCCATGAGGGCACAGGGTGGCATCTCCAGACAAAAGATTAACTGTTTTACAAGCTTTAAAGGTCACAAACAGTATTCAGTTCAGCAAAAACCTGAACCTAGTATATGATAGTGTTTTTTAAGTGCACCAAACAAGTAAAATGGAAAAATAGAAGCAGATGAAAAGTAATTGCACTTTAGGAAACAGATGAATATATTTGTCTTATGTTAATTGTTTCATATGACTTATATGCTTGTCTCTTGAAAAAAAAAAAAACCAAAAAAATATCTCTTGTTTTCCCGCCTTGCTAAGCTAGATTAGTCCAGTTTCAGAGCTTGCTGATCCCTGGACTTTGTTTGCAGTTCCTGTTACTGATTCTTTACCTAATTTGGAAAGGAGGAAGTTCCTTTGCTATCCAGTGGGAGTGGGAAGCATTGAGCTGCCTGTTGGTCCAGTTTGTGAGGTTTCAGCCAGCAACTTGTAGTTTATTGGTCATTTTGGTCCAGTTCCTAGCTTCTTTCGGCCCTGATATAAAACGCGAGCTGCTACTGTTGCACACTAGGGCAGTTAAGCAGATTTAAACTATTAGGGCTACCTAAATTACACTCTTCAAATTTTAAACTACCTTCCTCGAACTATACTACTGATCTAATCAGCGTATCCTATAACTAAAAGATCATCTCTACTTGACTCCAAGTAGACTATTCTCTATCTGTTAAACCTAGCACTTGCTCCTACAGTACTTATTACCTTGATACGGCACTCTTGTCATAGATAGTACCCCAAAAGGGCAAACCCCATTTCTGTCACCCACGTCCCCGGAATCTTTTCAAAGTTTTGTCTATTCCTTCCAGCATGTCGACGGATCAGTTGCTAGTGTCCTCTCCTGCTCAGCTGGTGAAAATTTTGAGGCAATGTTACAATTGCCTCATGTACACAGACAACCCTCTCCTCCTCCCACAAAACACAAATACATGCGAGAGATGCAACTATACGGCCAAACTGGAGGCTGAGCTCTCTCAACATAGGACTGGCAAGACCAGTCAGGAGGAGAAGGTTACCACACACACTATAGACCCAGTCTCACATAGTACCATCACAACCTCAAATCATACACATAAACACACAAAGACATACTCGGCTCTGAACAAAAATCTACCAAAACAGCAGAGGCCACCTAAGCAGACACCCAAACAACCACCACCTCAGAACACAGCACCTGCAACACATAGACCTCACAGTCAGAGTGTCAAACAGTCACAGCCCTTAAGGCCAAACACAATGCCAGACACACTAGTCATTGGTGACTCCCATAGTCAGACACACTGGCGTTCCGGCACCAGACTGGAGTAAGGAGAAGGTCACAGTAAGCTGCCTGTACGCTGGCCACCATCCACGCCACGGTTCAAGCAGGCAGGTCTCTCAGCAGGTACAAATATACTCCAGCTCAGTCATTGTCCATGCTGTTGTGAGCGAGAGACGTACTTCTCCTGATGGAGAGACATTGAGGATATTGAGGGAGCTCTGGCCCAGGCAGGTATGACCCTGACCTTGAGCAGTATCCTACCTTCACCAAGAATGATGCCACAATACAGAGATAAGATGATCAGCTTTAACAATTGGCTTAACCACTGGTGTCATTCAAAGGGGATCCAGTGTCTGTCTGCCTGGGATGACATGCTGCTGTTTCACAAGGGGCGGCCACTCACCCCTGTACAAATTGATATTGGCAAAGGGATATTGCTCTTCTTAGGGGGCTTGCTGCTGTACCTGGGGGATTCGGATTCGGATGGCGCCAGTGCCTTTTTAGGCAAGGCTCAAATTCTAAACCTACCACCCTAGAACACAAAAAGGAAAAAACTAAGGGTAATGCTGCTCAATGCCAGAAGTCTAAATCTCAAAATGCATGCACTCGAGGCCCTTCTCAATATGGAGAACATCGATGTCTGTGCTGTGACAGAAACCTGGTTCAAGGCTCCTGAGAGCACCCCAGCACTATCAGGTTTTACCTCATATCATGCCACCTCAAGACTGGTGGCTGCATCGGAGACCATCCAGGTGCAATTAACCATAGGCAAGACTGCTCTGCAAATTGTAGCATGTTACAGGCCACCCTCACAAACTCAGGAACCTCACATGGCCTTCCTGAAAACACTAGAGGGATAAATGTATCACCAAACACCATCATACTAGGTGACTTCAATTACCCTAATATAGACTGGGAACACTACTCAAGCCCAAACACCCTAGCCCAAAAGTTCTGGAATTCATAAACTCAAATGCCATGGAACAACTAGTCACCATCCCACAAGGAGATAACATACTTGATCTCATCATCACGAACATGGGAGCACAATGTTCAACACCGGAAGTATACCCCACTGGTGAGATCAGATCACAAACTAATCTCGCTGGAGGTCCTCATCCACCCCCACCTGAAATAAAAAGACCACAGTAAAATAAAGACTAGTGTGGTCTCCTTTAAGGCCCCAGAGCCGGGAAAACAACAGTAAGCCGCTGAATCATCATCACAAATGCCTTCTACCAGCACCTGCAGGACTGCATGGATAAGGCAATCCCAAGCAAAACAAAGACTCTCTGTACCAAAGGCAGCCCACTCTGGTGGACCCCAAAACAAACTCTACAACAAAAGGAGGAAGCTACTACAAGATAGAGCAAAATCCTTAAAAGGTAAGACATGATCACTATAAGTAAAACTAAGAGCTCTCATAAAATCATCAAAGCAAATTTTGAGAGAAAAATAGCTAAAGACTCAAAAGACAATCATAAGGCATTCTTTAAGAAACCTGGGAGGAAACTCCCAGATATGCTCAGAACTAATCAAAAATGATGTGAAGATTACTGATCCTACAGACATTGCCAACATACTGGCTGACAGGTTCAGTGCAAACTTCTCCCCTCCCCAAAAAAGGAGATATCTATACCAAACGATTGCAGCCCCAAACATTTCCAACGCCCAAGTTAAAACTGCTCTCTCCAGCAAAAACACAGCATCCATGGGACCCAATGAGGAATTAAACCCTCAACTAGGCCAGCTATTTAAGCAAAGTCTTACCTCTGGATATGGCAACTGTGGTCCCACTTCACAAAGGCGGTGTTTTCCCGACCCTGGAAATTACCGCCTATTAGCTGACAAGCCTTATCTGCAAGCCATGGAGAGGATCGGACCTCATAAATAAAGACATAGGGAATTTGCAGACCTTGATCCAACCCAGTTTGGCTTGTCAAAGGCAGATCATGCCTTTTAAACTTGGTTGACTTTTCAAACAGTCACCAAAGCCATTGATGAGGAAAGGCAATCCATACACCTACCTGGGGAAAGCATCTGGCGTATCATTGAAAACTCAGCAGCTTAAATGTTAAACCACATCACAAGATGGGTTTGGGTTGCAAACTGGTGACACACCCACAGGGTCAGAGTCAGTGGCCATGCTGGACTCAAAGCCTGTCACACAAGGGGTGTCACAAGTGGGGTCCCACAGGGCTCAGTGTTGGCCACTGGCATCTACTTTTCGACAAAGTTTGCAGATGACTGCAAACTGGGAGCCATAGAAGGGTCTCACAGAAACAGATAACTGGTGCCAGAGCCATGGCCTAAAGTTAAATGCCAAAAATGCATAGTCATAAATAGGTGGCAATCCACTGAGCACAGAAGAAGTTATCAGGGACTTGGGACCAGGGTTGATTGTAGTCTGTCATTCGACACCATGCTAGCTAAAGTGTTTGAGGGAAGACCTTCTACATTGCACCTTTCATTGAAGGATTCTCATCTAGATCAAGGGGGGGTCATGGTCTCCCTTACTCATCACTCATCAGACCAATGATTGAATGTATCTGACCCGACACTTGCAGCAGCTGGAGACCACAAAGTTCCTCACCAAAAGGATAAAGGGTCTCAAAATCTGTCCTATGCTGCCCCGACTGAAAGAACTCCAGCTCTATTCAGTCGCTCAGAGGTGACCTTTGCCTAACATACAAGGCCATGTCAAACCCAGATTTGATGAATATGCTTCACCTCAAAAAACTAGATCACCCAGAGCCACAAGGGCGGAGACTTAAACTAGATTCATCACCCAAAGACTGGAACAAAATCCCGGTATATGTGAGGCAGAGCAGGCCTTGTTCAAGAGAAATCTTGACCAATGGATGGGAGATCGCAAATATACCCCAGGGATTACCTCAGTGTCACTGCTCGACAGAGGCACAGCAAAATAATGGGTATAGTTCTCGGGCAGATAGCCTAGTATGAACCTATGAACCTATGAACCTATGAATACATAGCCAGAAGGAAGGAATGTTGACTTAGCAAATCAGGCACCTGAGTAGCACTGACTTCAGTGATTAAACCTAGTGATTTAAAATCACATTGATGTGTGCCACTTTGTGACCATGTGAGTGCATATATATGTGTGTGTGTGTGTGTGTGTGTGTGTGTGTGTGTCCCTCTATCGTATATATATATATATATATATATATATATATATATATATATATATATATATATATATAATATATATGAACCTTAGTCTTGTTGTGGTGGGAAATCACCTAAAGCCTGTAGTGGGTCAGAAAATAAATGCCAGTATAATACCCTTCTAAGAGGTTTTGTCTGCATTCCTTCTAGTAGTCAGCTATCCCTCTCCTTGTGTGGGCTTCAGAAATACAGAGTGGTCAAGGTGTGGTTAAAGCAGGGTCTGGTATAGTGGAAACATAGGTAAACAAACAATAAAAAACAATATACTACAAATCATTACAAAATTATGTAGAAGTAGTGCAAATACTTTAATGAGTACTTTATTGCTTACTCTGACATCATGGCTGTGAAGCTTTCAAGTAGTTACAGAGCCCCAAAAATAAACCCTTAGACGGAAATTCAAGATCAGTGAAATTAAACACAATTAAGCAAAAAATAATAATAAAATTAAAGTGAAACCAATTAATTACTTAAGAAAATACCACTGAAATATGCACAGGAAAGATCAAATGAACCCATATAAAAAATTCTGTGTTATATCAAATGACACTGGTTTGAATTTATACTAAGTCTAAGTTGTTGTTGTTGTTGTGGAACTAATAATTGTACCTCTAAGTTAAGTGTCTATGCTACATATCCCCACCAAACTAGGATGGTGGATAGAGGGTAGAAATCATTGTGAATAATAAGGCTACATTGCTTATGATGGAACCATCTAGGCATCTATGCCTTGGAGTGGCTGCCCCAGTAGGATTTAAAGAGCATTATGACAGATGCTTAGTGGTGTCCAGTGGAGAGTATATGTTGTCTGAAGTGAGGGAAGGGAAACAATAATGGAGGTGTCCTTTAGATGCAGGTGTCCCTAGATTACAGTGAGTTAGGTGGATTAGACATGGGACAGGAGAAACATTCTGAAGGATACTAACCAGTCTAGTAGTAACCACAGGGATGAGTCACAAGTGAACTGTATGACATGAAGCATTGCCTTTCTGTGTACTTCTGGTGTACTTGCTTTTTGAAGAGCTGTGTCCTGTTGTATTTCCTTTCTGGTGCATTGTATTCTACATCTATACTCTATTGAAAAGAAAACTGCTAGTTAATAAAGAATGCAGGAAATGTATATGACATAGAAGATTAATAATACCAACCTTGACTAATTCACTGTGTGCCTTTCATTACTATATAACTACACTGACAACAATTACCAGCTGTCCTACTTTAAGCAGGAGAGTCTCTAGGCAGATATGTTGTGGGCAAAAAATATGAAAAATGGAAAATGTCATAAGATTTTAAGAGAATATGTTCCTTGTTGCATAAAGCAATTAAAATTGTGTATGAAATGCAATAATTGTCTATGAAACAACAAAAACAAAAGAAGTTGAGAAATAAACCCATACTACAGACATAAAATTACCCAAAACCTATTAAGAACATATACTATTTCAAATGTTATCTCATGCTTAGAACTCTTGTATAAAACTACCAGATTTTAATTTTTTAAGAGTATACTACTAGTTTTCCAAGACTAATAACTTCTACAGGCAGACATATGTCTGGAAATCTAGCAGAGAGGAGTTGGCAAGGTCTCACATAAACACAAATATATACAAATGAGGTCTGTCTACTTAACTGATCCATGGAGTAACAGGTTCTAAATAATACGAGAAATGCCTTTCTTGTATAGCCATTGTTGCATATCATACTGTATATATGTCAACTTTCTGCTATGTGTTTTCTGTTCCCTAATACTCTTGAAGCTGCAGGTAAAAGATTATAACAAAGCAATGCTTTTAAAAGTTTTCCTTTCCTTTCTCTTATTGCACAAGAAGCTATAGGCTGACTACTTAAAACCCAGTACTGGATATTAAAGCCAGAATAGCATAAACATAGAATTAAAAAAGGAAACTTATTACCAAAGAATAGGAAGGATCTGGACAATCTTCAGATGGTCATTTAGTCAGAGGGAGACAGTACTCAAGATATTCACAAGAAGGACAGGTGACCATTATTAGCTGAGAACTTGGTCCGAGGCACCACAGATCTTCCTCACACTTGAAATCAGGGAAATTGTGCAATACTTTTACTAAATGTAAACAGTGCTACACAGATAATTTGCAGATACAGCTAGATTATATCTCTACCCTCAGTCACTTTTATTAGAATAACAGCAGTTAGGAATGTTACAATACAGACTTCACTGGGATGGGCCAGGAAACACGAGTTTAGGTTGTTTTAGCAGATACATAGCCTTACTGTTACTGTCTCTTACCAGAACTCTGATTATTATCTTTCTTCATTCATGTTTTTAAAATATGCATGAGGTTTACTGCAGCCCTCTATGTTAAAGTTTCCAGGTGTCACTGCAGTTAGTAAAATCATCTGGCACACTACAAACACACCTTCTATAAATGCTATTAAAATCAGAAACAGTAAAAAGGCTGCTGGTGAACACAGCAAGAGTTTGCATGTCAGCTGTGCTTTTTCAAGGACCATCTCTGAGGACAGAACTGCATATGAAATGCTAGTTTGGCAAACATGTACAGCAGCCCTGATATACTAAATAGGGGCTTTGTGTTCAGCAGATCACAAGAGAAAAGCACAAGATAATGTTTGGTAAAGGAAACAAAACACATGATTTGCCGAGCGCATGCCTTACTAGACGTTACCTCTGGCGTTTGTCTTACTGTGCTGTTTATTATTTCTTGGAGAAGCAGTGACTTTATGTATCGGTCTCAAAAAGTTACCAAGCATCACTTAAAAAAATGCTCCTTTTTAACAATAACTTTTTTGAGTACATCACTGTAGAATTATTTTTCCTCTTTCATTCAAAAGATATATTAATTTCTGAAGCACACCAATGTTATGAATCAGTTTAGTAACACAACATGTTAGACATGACATGAATCACTACAAGCAAGAACAAAGTATAATTTCTAGTCTATTAGTGGCATATACATTATAGGCGAGCACCAGATAGTCTTCACTGTGGAGGTTCAGTGTGCAGCGAAATATATAGCTCTGCAGTATGGCTACAGGCACAACATATTGTTGAACACCAAGGAAGCAGATGGATGGTACATATGCAAATGAGCTGCATAGCATATATGCGTGCTAGTCAGAAACAGCTATACTACTTTCTAAGGCTGCTCACAGAAACTATGTTATAAAACAGTTAAAGAGATGCACTAGCAGAAGGGGTCCATTGTGCTATTACGGGAATACATGTTTGATGCCCCAGCCACTCCCAGTCATGTAGCACATATACACTTACTGGCACATATGCATTTTTTTGTCACATCACTGCTAGAGACTAGTACTACAACTATCTGTGAATGTGCGGTGTGTGTGTGTATTTTAATTGGGTAGTTGGGTTGTTCCAAATTCCCGTGCCAGACACGACCCTTGCCTAAAACAGAAAAACAAGAGATATTACATTACATTCAATGCTTTACATTATAAATAGGCTAAGGATGCAATGGATAGTAAATGTAAGGTTCATTCACATTTTCCACAAGGAGATAATTGCACTAAGACAACAACACTGAGCACAGTAGCTGATAATGATACTTAGCTTAGAATCTTTACAATAACTAATGATAGACAAATAATAACTTCAGGGCTTCTCCCTCTGGGCTGTGCCTGGTACACCTCCCATGGGAAACACCCAAGGGCAATCCTCACAAGATGTCCTATGTGTGTATGCGTTTTTCTAATCTGCTTGTTTTGTGAGGTTAGCGGTTGTAGTAACTTGAGCACAACAGACCCACCTTTATTATCTCCAGCCTCTAGCTCATCGTATGGGATCTGAGAAACATCATCCCTCTAATATGCACAAGACCTGCCCCGAGGCTTACTGCTATTGGACAGTGCATAGTACATCTCCAGTGGAAGGCATCAAATGGGTATCCATTCCACATTATCTGAATTCTTTTAACATGGATGACCAGTACTCTAGGACTGCAGATTCCATCACTCTTATTGTAACCTCATTTTTGCTGCTTGTATGTGTGATAGGAACCTTTGTGTAATCACTGAAAGGTCATGACTATTAAACTGAGATCTTCATCCTACAAGTCAGCTCCTCTCACCACCGGAAACAATCCAGTACAATGTTTGCAGTACTGTTATTTCTCTGCCAGTCTTCTGGTCAGTTTTCTGATCTCTTCTATCCTCACTTGTGACCTATACCTTAGAATATTTGATCTCTCCCAAAAGAGGCATCTGCTATACCCCCTCAACCTGAAAAAGTTGTTAACTCTTCCTTGGGAGACAATCGTGACCTCTTATTTGCAGATTCTGATTTTCATCCTATCTCCTTCACACTCAGCTGATAATTGCTCTGATATACTTCAGGCTAGAAGGACAACATGTCTGTAAACAACAAGGATGAACCACTCACATCTCTAAACTGGGTACTCTTCATACCTTAGCTGCGCCTTCATAACCCGGCCATGAAAGTTTCAAACAAGATAGGAAACTAGACATACCCTAGCTGGAGTCCTGCACCTACCTCAAACTCACAGAATACAGAAACAACCCTTGCTTCTCATGTACATGCAAGAAATGGTTTGTAGCAGTCACCCTCAGACTCCATACTGTTGCAGCAAATGTATATAAATGGATTACTTTCATTTGATCAAACATTTGTTTAGTCAGATATTTGCAGGATGTGCCAAGAAGGTTGAATATGCATTTACTCAGACATAGAGGATTTCAGAGTTAAGTGTGGGGTTGAGATTGGGAGGCTGGGGGTTGGCAGTATGTGTGTGCAAATGTGTGTGAGCTAGGTAAAGGCTAGGTATGGAGATAGTTAACATGAGTATTTGTGTGAGTATGGGAGTGTTAGGGTTAGAGCAGGGGATAAGTTAAGTGATAGAGGTGTATATGTGCATGTGTGTGGTATTGTACATGTTCTGTGTCTGAGATATTGTGTGTAGTGGTAGTATTACAAGAAGGCTTTGTCCTCTTGCTCCACCTAATACAAGCTATCCTTAACCTTAACCTTGCCCCTAATCTTACCTGAGAAAAAATATCTTCCAGTAACACTACCATTGTTTTGACATATTGTGTCTAAGTTAGTGGTAGGGATAGCGGAAAACAAGAGGTAAGTGTTTTCCTTTTATCTAGATTTTGTTGGTATTTCCAATATGTGATGTACTGGGTTTGACCTTCTACAATTCCAGCATTCAGTATGTGTCATAGGCCCATATACACACACACACACACACACACACACACACACATATAAATATATATATATATATATATATATGTATAGAGAGAGAGAGTGAGAGAGAGAGAGGAAGACAGAGAGGGAGGAAGGAGAGGAATAGATACAGATATGTATTTTTATTCGACTGGTAGACCCGGACCCAGATAAAGTGTGATAAAACAAGTATCTATAGTTCTATTGCACGTGCATATATATTTTCATAAAAACTCGACACATTATCATTTGTTTATCTACATCCCTTGCACATCATCATCATCAAGACTTTTGTCTGAATTACTAGTGCTATAATTATACTGAAAAATCTCCTAAACCTGTCTTATTTATACTACTCAATAAAAACTACACTAAAACCAAAAGTTCACATGTACTTCACAAACAAAACACAGAAAAAACTTCTAGAAACTTCCTAAACTACATAAAATAACTTCCAAACCCAAATCTGCATGTGGTTAAAAATAAAAATTACAACAGAAACATGAACAACATTTCTGATTCACTCAGCATAAAGAAAAAATTTAACTTCTTGCACTGCCCACACAGTTCCACTCCAAAGCCAATGCCTATCTAAATCAGGAAGCTAGATCTGAAACTATTAAAATAAAAAACAAATTAAAGTAAAAGATAAAAAAAACAACAAATAGCAGTCTGAAATAGCCATTCAGAAAATAGCATTATCAGCAAAAAAGACTCAACTGTTAACTAGCTAAAGTACAATTAAACTAATGTAAAAACATAACTAAGATATAAAACTAACATCATAACACAACTTCCACCACACTACTGAACTATATTAAAAACAACATCTGGCACTAGACATAAAATAATTATAAAAAAGTACCTCAGAAGTATAGTTAAAAAATACCTACATTACATGAAATTGCATTTGAAAGCAGAAAGAAATATTAAACCTCTCTAATGATTCCTTTTAAATGCAGTGAACATTCTACCTTCTCCTTACTTTTTTTCTACCTATCATATGACCTCTTAAATGATTCTGTGTACTAGCTTTCAACCTCTCATTCTGGTAGTTCATTCTATGGATCTACATCCCTTACTGTGAAAAGATCCTTTGGAGATCCATTGAGTAGTTAGCCCCTACAATCTGGCACTTTTGCTCTGTATCCTGCTCTGTCCTTCATGTTTAGAATGACCCCTTTGGATTTCACTGTAGGACTTTACATTTCTTTGCTCTTGACCACAGCTGCATCCTTTTGCCTAGTTGCTCAGCCTTTCCAAGTCCTTCCCTAGAGATTACATTGTCTAGTGCTGTACCCACACTTATGCCATCAGCAAAAAAAGGTTGATAATGTGCTGATTGTCCAAGAGCTTTACAGTCTTTTTCTACCACAACTCCAGTATTCCCTTCCAGGCTGTAATCCCTCTCCCTTATTGTGTCTGACTCTGATACAGGGTATCACACTGCTCCCTCTCCCTTGTTGTGTCTGAGTCTGATACAGGGAATCACACTGCTCCCTCTCCCTTGTTGCGTCTGAGTCTGATACAGGGTATTACACTGCTCCCTCTCCCTTGTTGCATCTGAGTCTGATACAGGGTATCACACTGCTCCCTCTCCATTGTTGTGTCTCATTCTGATACAGGGTATCACACTGCTCCCATTCCCTTGTTGTATCTGAGTCTGATACAGGGTATCACACTGCTCCTCCTCCCTTGTTGTGTATGAGTCTGATACAGGATATCACACTGCTCCTCCTCCCTTGTTGTGTCTGAGTCTGATACAGGGTATCACACTGCTCCCTCTCCCTTGTTGTATCTGAGTCTGATACAGGGTATCACACTGCTCCCTCTCCCTTGTTCTGTCTGATTCTGATACAGGTTATCACACTGCTCCCTCTCCCTTGTTGTATCTGAGTCTGATACAGGGTATCACTCTGCTCCTCCTCCCTTATTGTGTCTGACTCTGATACAGGGTATCACACTGCTCCCTCTCCCTTGTTGTGTCTGAGTCTGATACAGGGTATCACACTGCTCCCTCTCCCTTGTTGTGTCTGAGTCTGATACAGGGTATCACACTGCTCCCTCTCCCTTGTTGCGTCTGAGTCTGATACAGGGTATCACACTGCTCCTCCTCCCTTGTTGTGTCTGAGTCTGATACAGGGTAGCACACTGCTCCTCCTCCCTTGTTGTATCTGAGTCTGATACAGGGTATCACACTGCTCCCTCTCCCTTGTTGTGTCTGATTCTGATACAGTGTATCACTCTGCTCCTCCCTTGTTGTATCTGAGTCTGATACAGGGTATCACACTGCTCCTCCTCCCTTATTGTGTCTGACTCTGATACAGGGTATCACACTGCTCCTCCTCCCTTGTTGTGTCTGAGTCTGATACAGGGTATCACACTGCTCCCTCTCCCTTGTTGTGTCTGAGTCTGATACAGGGTAGCACACTGCTCCTCCTCCCTTGTTGTATCTGAGTCTGATACAGGGTATCACACTGCTCCTCCTCCCTTGTTGTATCTGAGTCTGATACAGGGTATCACACTGCTCCCTCTCCCTTGTTGTATCTGAGTCTGATACAGGGTATCACACTGCTCCCTTTCCCTTGTTGTGTCTGAGTCTGATACAGGGTATCACACTGCTCCCTCTCCCTTGTTGTGTCTGAGTCTGATACAGGGTATCACACTGCTCCCTCTCCCTTGTTGTGTCTGAGTCTGATACAGGGTATCACACTGCTCCCTCTCCCTTGTTGTGTCTGAGTCTGATACCGGTTATCACACTGCTCACTCTCCCTTGTTGTGTCTGAGTCTGATACAGTGTATCACTCTGCTCCCTCTCCCTTGTTGTGTCTGAGTCTGATACAGGATATCACACTGCTCCTCCTCCCTTGTTGTATCTGAGTCTGATGGGGAT